>NW_028186050.1:221556-224971 GCF_003343005.1 Rhea americana | reverse complement strand
GGGGGGGGGGGGGTGGTAACTGCAGTGTTACAAAGTAAAAATTAGGCCAGCCTGATGCAGCTGGTACAACAGCTCAGCTCACAGCTTTGGGGACAGGTGGTGAAGCAACAYGGCCTTGGGAAGTGCAATCACTATGCTGGAGCACCTTGCTTGCTATGTCTGTTACTGCTAAAAAGCTAAACTCGCACAAGCAGAGATCACAGCCTCAGCATTATAAACTCTTGTATTCAAACAGCTGTCGGCACTTTAAGAACACTCTTTTTCACAGTGTTTTCACACACAGAGCRCCTCCACCCCGCAACCCACATATTTCACCACGCTGCAGTCTCAGGGCATCTTGTCAGGCAGAAGGACCCCACTGCGCAGCCCAGAGGCCAAGGCACATCCTTGCACCCGAGCTCCCACCCATCCTGCCACAAGTGACACCCTGCTGCAGGGAGYCCCTGCCTGCAGGGCAGAGGGCAATGTGTGCCTCCTAGGTGCTCSAGCACGTAACTTGACATCTCGGTAGCTGAGCCATGAAAACGCGTTCCCTTCGGCCAGCTGTGCCRCAGAGGCTGCGGTCCCTGCCATGGTTTACCTTCGGGAGCAGGGAGGAGTCGACATCTCAGCCTCAAAGCGCTGCTCACTGGGAGGTACTGGAGCATAGTAGAGCTCTCAGGTTTACATTCAGATCCGTGTGTGAATCCAGCCAGTGATCCGTGTCAAAAATTAAAAGTTAAGCTGCCTTCTTCGTTTTTTCTAGTATGACCTGCCCAACTGTTGGAAAGCAAAGATGCTTTCACATGCTGCATCTCTGAGAGGACTTCTTCCATGAGGTTTCCACCACTGATGCAGACTTATCACGTATGTCAGTAATATGTTGGCCACTTTTTCATCCTGCTAGACCAAAGACTTCATATTCTCTCACATCAGTAGCATCCTCCAGTAAAATGTTTCAGGGACAAGGCACTAGGGAAGTGCAGCCTTACAGAGTTTGGTGCATGAATTAAGAATATTAGTAAAGTATTTTCTGAAGCAGAAATAATGCAGAGCTGCACCRTTTTTGGCAAAAGCCACTTTAAGTAACTCCTTCTCCCTTATCAACTTAACAGCCCTATGGCAAGCCAACATTCAAGCTTCAGATCCAAACCACAGCTGTGTGTCATACAGTGACCAACCACATTTTAATAGTCACAGATCATACGGCCCAAAGACAGCATCCATTCAGATCCTCCCCAGTTTCAGAAACTCGGTACTTACATTCAGGCTACTGAAAACTTTCARACTGTAAACACAGATCACAGCTTTCAGCTGCTTTCATCCCTGCCCTACAGGGAGGGGAAGGGACAAGGGGGCACACTGCCAAGGGGCTACCTGCCCTCGATGCTCATGGCCACTAGAATCTTTTTTCCAGCACACATTTCTTCTCCCAGCGCTCCCAGGTAAAACGCTCTTTGCAGGGCCAGGACTTCAAGAAGTACGGCTGTTATCAGCAGAAGCCAGAAGGAGAGTGAAGTCATTCCTGCTTCTTCTTAACTGATTTAACAACTGCCTTAGTTCAGATTTTAGCAGGTGGGGGTCTCTGAACAGCTCKTTAGTTAATGCAGCAGAAATCCCACCCAATCTCTCTCCAGTTTTCTTAATACTGGTTGTGTGGACTCTCCATTCACCTCTAAATCATTTATCCATTTAGCTTAGTTTTACTTAATTGTGATCATTAAAGTTAAAAGATTACTTTCTAAATGCTCTGCAACCACACAATAAATTTCTCTGACAACACACAGTTCAGAACTACTGCCCTTCATTAGGCACAAAATTCCCTAATATGCAATTGCAGTACCAGCCTGATGAGTTACACCGCAAAAAGATCTCAAAGCAAATCAAGAACCCAGGCTTCCCTGGAAAAGATAAGACACATCTCCGTCCAGTCCCCAGCTAGGACAAGCAGCATGAAAACTAAACCAGGAGATTTTTAATTTTGATATGGAAAAATGAATGTACAAATTAACTGAAATCCATGATCTAAAGTAATTAATAGTAATCTTTGACTCTCACTTAAGCTTTCGCTCCTATCAAAACAGAAAATCCAGACAAAAACATGACACCACTAGCGCTGGCCAGAGGGCATCAAATGTACCTTTGCATAAGTAGCGTTCTGCTCCTTACCTTCAGATTTTTGTCCTTGTATTGAGAGAAAAAGCATCCAGAAGGGACAGATTTCAGCTGCTAACTATGTATACCAATCACTCATCGCCTGCAGTTTGATAGCCACCGTATTTCCAGGTCGAGCAGCACGAACAGGCCCACGTACGCAGATAAAACGCCTTCCCTCCCGCCCCCGCAGAGGTCCGCAGGCAGCGAGCGCGGCGCACGAGCAGGCACCCGCGCAGCGCGGGAAGCCCGGCACCGCTAGCCGGGGSGTCAGCGGCGACAGCGGCCGCCCGGCCGGTCAGGAGCCCAGCGGAGAGGGCCGCTTCCAGGCGCTGCGAAGTGCCCCGCTCCTCCGAGATGCCCGAGTGGCACACAACAGCAACAAGCCAAAGCGACACGTCACTAACACTTGCAATACACAAAACCTTAAAAAAAAAAAAAAGGATGTATTATCAGTGCATTTTACTTGCCTTACTCCAAAACTTAGCATTTTAAATTAAAAAAAAAAGAAAGAAAAGGAGAAGAAATTAAGGATTAAAAAGCAGCTGCACCACCTGATGCACAGCAGAGGAGCAGCTCTGCTCTGCCACCACCTGAATTTACGGGGTTTCCCGGGGCTTCCACGGCAGGTGAAGGAGGTTAACACCACAAGCACCTGTGAGTTAGAGGAGCCTACACGATCTCTGCTTATTTACATCTAAACTGCAACCGCTTTGCTCTGCAACGCCCAATGACACTCCAAGGTAAAGAAGAATATTTGAGATGCAGACCGATAAGTTCGTTACAACTGTTAAGATCATAGCCGAGGGGACTTTTTGTTTAAGGTACCTTCAGTGTGAAGCGCTGAAGTTATTCCCCTGATACACTCAACAACGCAGAGAGAAAGCGACGCTCCGCCGAGGCGCAGCGCAGCGCTTTCTTTTCTCTAAGCCCCGCTCCCGGCTGCCCCGTGCCAAGGAGCCCCCCGCTCCACCGAGCGGGGCTGGGGGGCCAAGCAAACAAGAGCTCGCTCCGGGCGAACTTCCACCGGCTGACGGAGCCTCCCCCGACCGCTCGGCTAGGAGCRGCGCGGCAGGTTTTGCTCCTAGTTCTCCGCTTAAAGAGGAGGAAAGGGGAAAGAAGGAGACCGAGCAAGCGCCCGCCGCCCCCGGCGCGCCCCGGCGGCCGCGCGGAGCCCGCAGAAGGAGCGGCTCGGGCACTGACCTGGGCGAGTTCAGCCGGCACCCGCGGGGGCGGCGAGACGCCCGCCGGAGCGGCCCCGCGCCCGCGGGGAGGCGGCGGC
>NW_028186050.1:175275-221377 GCF_003343005.1 Rhea americana | reverse complement strand
GCGAGACAAAGCGGCCAAACGCCGGCTGCGGGGCAGAGCGCCCTCGGCCGCGCCGAGCCCCCGCTCGCCTGCTCTTTGCGCAGATCGCTGCCCTTCCTCGTGCACTAGCACCGGAGAGACAGCATCTCCCACCACCGGCGCCTCCCGCGGAGAGCTCCCACGGAAACGGGGAGCCCCACRGCTCAGGCTACCCCGGCCTCATTCTTTAAAACCACTCACCTGCCCACAAACCTGTCTCACATTTGCTGGGATTGTCTTGATAAAGTAGTCGTTAGCAAAATGAACACCAGCTGATCTGTATCTTGCACCCGACGTATTCTGTAACAAAACCAGGGACCCCACGCCAGGGCACAACAGGTTTCCCCCCTCCTTTCATTGCAGTAAGTTGGGAGCGCCCAGCTTTAACACCAACACCTCCACAGACAGCCCRGGCCAGGAACCTGCACGAAAGCGGTGGGAAGAGAGCAGCTCCCACGCCTCCTAGCTCCAGGAGCCGACCCTTCCTTCCGCCTCCTGCGAGAAACTCCCGGGGGAGCYGTATTGCTAAACACGGAAGGAGATCAGATCTCGCAACAAGGAGAAGGTGGATGTAAGCCAGCCTTAACTGCACCTGAAGGCTTTTCCACCGTGGACACACCGCAGGGGTGGGAGCACCTGCTTTCATCTAGTGCAGGAACCACCGCCTGGCCCTTGGCGCGGGCCGAGAGGCGGGCAGCTGCCGCCCGCCGCCGGGCCGAGGCTGTGCCGCCGCTCTACGTGCCCAGCTGACCTCTCCTCTCTCGCGTGCTAGGCTCTGGCAGCAAACAAGCAATAAATAAATCCACTACTGCAAAAGCTGGTGGCTGAGCAATAGTAATTAGGGACTGAAGGCTACTGGAATCAAATGAGAGACAGCCCCGGAAAACAGGGATGGTCAAAGGCCACGAGACCAGCTAGAAAACAGGTAGATCGCAGTCGAGTGTTCTGTAGTTTTCACCTTGACGTAGCAAACATGGTCCYTTCACCCCGGTTTGGGGGTTCCCTGAAAATTCTAAAAAATGCTTCCAGTGTCAACCTAATTAACAYGTTAATTAACATCAATCCTAGCTGATAGACACAAGAAGGTGGGATCTCCTATAGTGACACTGAAGACAGGAAGGAATGTTTCAGACCTATTTAATCCCAATTTCTGCTTTCCTATTACTGCCAAAAAAATGCCAGGGCTCCAGCTGAATGCTACAACTACGGCTTTGTGTTCTGGGGGCAGAGAACAGTGTAGAACTGTGCGACTGGACTCGGATCCTCAATTGCTTAAAAATAAATATTGTAAAGGCTCCTCTTTGGCTTGACAGAAGCAATGGTGGGCATTTCACAAAGTTTCAACTGAAGCAAAGTCTTTGCTTCACTGTGCCAGGGAAAAGCTCTCCGAGTCTATCTGAAGCAGAGTAATTTAGAGGCAACTGATTGTGGCCCTTAATAAAATACTTAAAGACCAAAGTAAAGCAAGAGGAATGCGTCTCCTGTACCTGTACAGCACTCACCTCTCTCCCTCCTTCTCCTTGACTAGTATTTCTTTAGTTAACTACCTAAAATAGTTCAACTTCTGTTWAGGCCACTCTGGCATAGAAAAGTACCCTTCAGCTTAGGCACGCACATGGATAGCTGCCAGATCTTATACACTGTCAAAGAAAACATTATAAAGTCTATATCCATAGGGCACTGAAGTAGCTACTCTGGCATGCAAAACAACGAAACTGAAAACCTTCCTGGATGGACCTGCCAATTCTTACTCACATAAGGAGTCTCTCACGTTGTAARCCCCACGAGGCTGGCACTGCTGGATTTTGAAGTCCCACCTTCTGGAGTCAGGTTGTTAATTAAAAACTGAAACTTTGCTTTCAAAGATAGAACAGRTGTTTCTAGGCCTTCTGGTTGAAAASTAAAATTTGAGAATGTGATGAGCCAAAAGCAAAAGAAAAAACAAAATTTTTTGTTAAAAAAGRGAAAATACATTTCAAATCTCCTTAYTTCTTAGCCACGTGCAATATTTCAGAGGCCTTATGATTTTGAATGCTTGAATTTGGCAACCCTGAAGTGAAAGAATGGAACTAATCACATAAATAAGAGTTAGAGATTAGATCCCTAAGGTTATACTGAACTTCCAAATTCTGGCCACAAATAAATCTATCCATTAGTATCAGACTGCTGACTATACTCCAACATTTTTTCACCCCTTTTCCCCCCTCAACTGAACCTTATTTTCTTACKCTGACACATTTTTTCCAGCTGCAAAAATAGGAGGAAGAAATTCCTTCYCTTTGAGAAACTAAAAATTTATAAAAAGCAAGGGATTTAATTCTCTGGAATATGGAGTAGAATGGTATGTGGTCCAAACTCTCTATTTTCTCTCACTACTCTTAAAAATTCTCCATTACTAATGCTACACTAYAGATTGATCTGCTCCCAGAGAGTAAAAATGAAAGGGATTGACTATATACAGGGTTAAAAGYAGAAAAATCTCCTCCAGTCTTAAGGAAAAAAAAACAGTATTACATTTATAACAGAATGACAAGAGCAAGAAAAACAAATCAAATATAAAGCTTGTACTGTAGCCATAATTTCATACTGTAGTTATTGGAAAGGAAAACAAAGACATTGAAATGCATGAAAGAGCCAGTACTAGTCATTTTTCATTTCTTTGATTTGGTTTTAGGATTTTCCAGCTGATTTGTGACTTATTTCAAGCTGAACGTTACAATAACTTGCTCAGAAGACACTGGATTAGCTTATGCCCTTCTGTTTCTTGTTCAGAAGGCAAACGTGGTTTGCCATTCTGTACTAGATTGATAGCTGTCTGGACCGTCAACTGATTTTTACAACAATTTTCCAGGTAATTACTATCTCCTCCAAACCAACCACCCGAGGCTGTTTCAGATCTCTGTGTTTGAAATTTTATTCCAGTRCAACCTTCTTGTATTTTAAATACTCACACATGAAAATAGAGTGCAAAGAAGAGCTAATGCAAACGAATATTTCTGGGTTAGAAATAGGGAAACAAGAGTTCTTTTCAGTCTTTAACTATAGCATCCTGAAAACACTGCTCCGCCAACAGCTAAATATACATTYTAGTTTAAGTCCCTAAAATGAGCTCAGACAGCATTCTGTAACCCTCTCCATCACCACAACTGTGGTTAAAAGTATTCTGTTTAGCCAGTAATTTGGTAGCTTAAAGAGGGAAGCATTCTTTTTACATTAAGAGTAAGCTCTGAAATTTATTTTAAACCAAAGCCTGTAATTAGAGTTGGTACTCGCTCTCAGGCTGCCCGTGGCCGCCTTTGGCCGCTCTGTTCTCAGCCACGCTGCCGACTTCGKCGAATTACTGCACGTTTGCGACAGAGCCACCGAGTGCAGAATTTGAACTATCAACAAGATGGCCTAAACTAGCAAAAGGCTCAGTAATTTAGCAAAGTCATCGTAACYGAACATTCATTTTAGACTCCTTCAGCACGAATTCAGTTTATGGAGACTGCCGAAAGAGAACCGGAGAAAAAAAARTTTTTTTGAAAGCTTGTTGAATTCTTCAGGCTCAAAGCTCAGGGGAAAAGGAAAATAACTGTTTGCTTGCTTGCTGGTTTTAAAGTTTCTGGAAATTGAAGCACAGGAAGTTCTGCCTGACCGTGAGCGGGAATTTCTTCCCTGTGGGAGTGACGGAGCACTGGACCAGGTTGCCCACAGAGGTTGTGGAGTCTCCTTCTCTGGAGACCTTCAAGGCCCGCCTGGATGCAACCCTGTCTAACCTGCTCTAGGTGACCCTGCTGAGCAGGGAGGTTGGACTAGATGATCTCCAGAGGTCCCTGCCAACCTTACTGATTCTACGAGTCTGTGAAACACGTTTGCTGCTACATGTGGATCTGCAAGGGCAGAGGCTTAYGAAGACCCACTGACTACTGGGCAATGCCTTGAAAGTAAAGATCTACCTCATTTGTACGTGTAAGGATCAAGGCCTAAAGTAAGAAAATCTTTTCATAAAGATTCATAAAATTGAGAGATATAGTGCAAAAAGGGTTTTGGGGATTTAAAATCCTTCTTCCTGAATATCCCATCCAGACTAGTGCAATAGTGTGCTTAGGAAATAAAAGCAAAAAGAATAAAATTTTTTAAAAGCCGGTAGAATTAACTATGTTCTGCTGTCTGAGCTGAGAAGYAAACAAACAGTAGAACATGAAAAATAAATCCTAACTTTAAAATGTAGCATGTTCTTCATGTTAATTATCAAGAAGTAAATACAACTACAAGGCTGTTACAATTYTGTTAAACCTGGTATTACTCTCTAATGTTTTAATTCTTACATTTGAATGTTCCTGCTTTTTTAAAGACATACTTAGAATTACTTGCAGTTATATTCACTGATCTTGCAACAGTAAGAGGCTTCATTGAAAGAACAACCTAGATGCCCCTTTACATAATAAGGTACACGCAGCAAGTAGAATCAAATTTGGATGTGTTTCTCTAGATGTACTCTTAGCAGAGAACATAGTTKTACTACTAAAATCATGTAGAATTATGGAAAATTATTATGAACCCATGAATTTGTCATTCTAATTAAATTATTATAATCATTATAATTATAATTTAAGTCTGGCTCRATTTCAGGCTGAAAAGGTTAACAGTTGTGTAAATTATTCTTTCACACATCTTGGCAACCAAAATAAGAAAATCCTTGCCCTTGAGCCGGTTCCAAACCTCATTCAAAAAAAATTCTCACAAAAGAARTCGAGACTCTCCAAGTCAAATAAAACCGTAAAAATTTCCAAAACATTTGGAGCAAATATGGTCATTGCTTTGCATTTAYAATCATTAACACAAGCCAGTTGCTGTCCTACTGACAAACATTAGATGGCACTTTGGAATTTAGTAGTTACCATATAAAGTTGTAGAGCACATACTTAAGAAATGAAGTGTGAGATGTGAAAGYGAGGTACTTCTGCTGATAGAGAAACAGTGAGATATTCTGCAAAGGTGTGTGTCTTTGAGYTAACAGATGTATTTTCAACCTGCAAAGATAGAGCTACAAAATAGTATGTAAATGAATTTCTAAAAAATTGCAGGAAAAAATAAAATAACTCTCACCTTACCAAAGACAGATGCTCAGTTTCTCAGTCACTAGGTTCCTTTTATTTATTTCTTTTATTTAAGTGATTTCCTTTGGGATCTACTTTTTAAGTCCATTTGCTAATAAATTTTCACACAAGCAGTTCTCACATAACCTAGCACATTTTGAGTGGATTTTGCTGCATGCCAACAGGTCTGAACCCCAAATAATTCTAAATAAGAGGAGCTTAGCATATTCCCTTATCAAATCTCCTCTGGAAAACACTTCACAGGTTCTGATCCTCTTCAGCTGTAGCTGAAATCAGTGCTAATATTTCCATTCACCTTCGTATTTATGTTTTTACCATCTCAGGCCTCACGTGAAGACTAAAGATTAATCATATGGGAGAAGCTGCTAATAAAAAATAGAAGAACCAGGAAATGTAAATTCTCATGGGAATTCTAGTGGCTTCCCTCTCTCAGGGGCTCTCGTAAGGGATATGCCATGATGCCTGTTGCACAAACCCTCTTCTTTTGTTAGCCTTGTGCTGTCACCTTCCCACTGCGAGGAAGGAAGCAGGTTCCATGATTCCTCTTGGAATTTGGCTAATCCCAGCAGAAAGGTGGACAGCAGGAGTTTCTTGAGCTCACAGTGGTGCAGYATGCTATACTGTCATTTTGGAAAGCCAAAAAGCTGTATTTGAAACACCTGCAGTAATTCCAAGAGAGCTACAGCGCTGCCTGACTTCCTGTAAGGAGAAGGCTRGCTTAGCAACACTGGCTTGAGCAATCAGCACTTCGCCTCTGAGAAGCATCAGCTCCTTGCTCCTGGTTTCCACTGTTGCAGAGCTATCAGCAGAAGATCCTACTGTAAACCAACCTTGCTGCTTTCATGGAGATGGGACAGTGCCACRAAAGAGGAGGCAAAGGCTCCAACCTCAACTCACCAGGGACCATTCCTAACATACAAGGAGCCAGAGACCATGCCCCACGTATGGGGGACACTGTGTCTTCCTGAAAGGCAGCTGAATACCGGTTCCTGGTTCAGCTCCTGACTTTGCTGGGACTCACAGGCATAGCAAGTATCTCTCAGCTCATACTGAACTCTGATCTAAGAACTCAGACTCGTTCTCCCATGGAATCATATTCCCAACCCCCTGCCCAGAACTGTCCTTTCAATAGTTGCRCATATGCTGTAGCTGAAACCTGACCCAGGTCATTCCTAGAAACTCGGTAAGACTACTCATACGTACCAAATTTACAGGAGCAGGCCGGGGCATAGCTAGCGCATGTGCAACTGCACTGCGATCTGTCAGCCAAAGGAACAGGAGCTGAAYTACAAAGGTAGGGGAGCCCAGAACAGGGCACTAGCAGCTGGCTGGACAACAGGCATGATATGACTCCTCACACCATCTCTGGTCCTCACATGTATCTTATCCTCTGGCCTAACTGTACTGTACCCCCATCAAAATATACAATTCTGTGGTCTCAGYTGGTTTTATAAAAGAATTAGGACCACCCTGAGGAATTCTCTCACATTTTGCAACATGCACAGTAGTAGCAGAAATGGAACATGYCTGGATTAACTACCGATGAGCTTTTTCTTAGTATTTGGCATTGTAAGATGACATAGTCCYGTAGCACCAGGGAACTTCAGTGAACACACAGCATTGCTGTCTGTACTCGACCTTACCTGCGAGGAAAAAAGTTCTTTCCCATGCTGGCAGTCTCTTAATATGAGCACAAATACATGATATCACACCGAAAGAAATGCTCTACAGCCAAGAGGCACTACAGACTATAACTAATTAAATAAAACTTCACAAACTTAGCAAGGTAGAATTGCATTCCAGATGAGATGGAGARGAAAACATAGGAAGCTGATGACTCAGTACAGCTCAGAAATCATTTTTTGGTTCTTCTCTGCATACATTCAAATAGGTGCATGATATTAATGCATCTGCCTTCTTAATGTCACAGCACTGGGACTGGTCCCTATACTCTAACAGTCCACATTGTCTCAGYGTAGAGCAGAGAATCTCTAACAAGTGTAATGAAATACAGACAGCAGAGTTATTGCTGGCCAAAATGTAACTTAGAATGTTAGAATGATGAATTTGATGGTATTTTGTGGTTTGAGCTATGCTGGGGTTTTTTTCCTCCTTTTTTTTTTTTTTTTTGTTTACTTCTTGCCATATATTCTGCTGCATTGCACTTTTCAGTTTGCCTTTTTCTTGAAACTGACCCTCAGTTCACAAAAATGTCATTTTTGGCAGAAGTCAAAGGTACTTCAGATTAACATACAAAACTGAACAATATTGGTACTTAATTATGGCTACAAAAACCTCACTGAATACCTAAATAAATAAATAAGGAAAAATGTATTTGTTTGTTTTTATCAGGTCTTATTTCTCTGGAACATGAGTTGCAATGTAAGTGATAKAAATCTTAACCACGAAATCATCTTAACCATGAGCTTTGTTCCGTAAGTTGCTTTTGCTTGAACAGCTGGAATCACATTTGCACAGCGGAGAAAGAATGATTTTATTATTAACTTGGTTGATTACTTGACATTTCATGGTGGCCTTTTGGGGTATTATTTCTGAGTAACAGGTAGTTGGGTTTTTTTGGGGGAGGGGAAGAGGGGCAGGAGTGTTAAATGAAAAAAAAACAGTTCGTGTTCTCTTTCTAGTCTCTTCATTCCCACTGACTCCTCTGCTTCTCTCTCAACTTTATTTTGTTAATACTTCAGCTAAATACAAAGTTACGGAGTATCTGCATCAAAACTATATATCAATTTATGAAAAACTAAGGTCACACACATATCTGTGCTGGAAAAACAAATGAAAAAAATCTTTTATCAGCTATAGAGGCAGGATACTAAAAAAGATGGAGAATTTTGGGCCTGTGTTTATTATCATTCTATTTAATGTCTGTATAATCAAAGCAGCAATATGAAAAGAATGATTGAAAAACCTCAGCACTTAAACTATTTAAATAGTTTTTTCCTGGCTTGTATTTAATACATTTTTTATTTYGTGTATTTCTTTAGTTTCGAAGCAACAGGTTTCGCACTGTTCTAACTCCCCCCACCCCCTTTCRGGATGTCGATCTATAAAGGAGAACAACGCGCTCATATGAGTTACAAGGTACAATTCTACCTAACTACACTAGTGATCACACCAATTATATTATTTAAAATTCAAATCTGGAGCGAAATGGTTAAGCTAATGCAAAACCACCGGAGAGCGGCCTTCAGTGAATCATTAATAAGCCTTTATAAACGGCGCAATCACAAGCCCTGTTTCAGAGAAATCCTTCTTTCAGTAAGTCACGTCTAAGGGACCAAACTATTGTGCACTCTATTACCAAAGGCACAAACAGGCAGTTCAGTTTGGTTGCCAGCACCRTATTAATGCCACGTTAACCACTGCATTTGCACAAGCACGCAGGGCTGGCTTTGCCAGGTGACAAGCGCGAAGCTTCTGTAAGGACGGGGTGTAATAGCTGCATAAACATCAGATATTGTTAAGTTACATCCATCAGCATCGCATCATCCTGACTCTGCTTGATCTGAATACGAGAAGTTTCAGCCTATACAACACACACAYACACACTTTTATTACCAGAATCTCACATACCTCATTCTCACATGGTGTGAAAAGGCACAACACATTGACAGGATGAGACCTTTGAAGCTGCTGACCTTGCACGGAGCCGGAGATGCATCAGCGAAGCTGGCTGGACTGAAGTTTAAAGTTAAATGTGATCCAAAGTTTGTATTTTGCTTTCAGAAATTAAAGTAAGATACTTTAGCTAAGCTCTTAGGCAAAAAGGGTTGGTAACTTAAACTGATTTAATTTATGGTTGCAGAGKTAGGTCTCTGGACACATGTTGTTGACTGACAGACCTTCCAGAAARCATATTACAAAATCTATAGCTGTAGTTTGGTCTCTATTACTCCTCAGCAGTCTTTGTGCATTCTGCAGTATCAGGACTACARCAGAGCTACTTTCCTATGGGAAGTACTATTTGCTGTGTAAAAAGTATTCTGTGAACTACAGCCRAATTTTAGAAAACTTGCAACAAGTCTACCAATTTAAAACCAGTAGGTTTTAAACAAAAATATCATTCTAAAAAGAAAAGGACACCAGGGTGAATTTATGCTGACAAGGTTTTTTCATACCAAGCTCTGTAAATATATGTATATGCACACACATAATGCTATATTCTATATGTCCGTTACATTATACTAACACATACGCAGACTCAGAATCTCGATTTCGGGTTTAAACTATTCCAGTGCTTCTTAAGCCACATGTACCAAATGACACAATATGATCCTTCTCTGCACCCGTAACTGCAAGCATAGCTGTGGTTTCTGTCATTAATACCAGGTAACGTTTGGCAGCTTACATACCTTTCCCACCTATGAGAAGGGGGATAGTATCTACCTTATGTACAGCAGTGAGAAACTCTTTTCAAACCCCCACAGGACACTGCAGGATCACCAGAGTCAAAGTGCTTTCATATTGTATTTGTTGGCAAAATAGGGTTACTGAATGCAGTACTTCGGTTACGAAGCATTAACAGGAACGGAAATTGTTAGCGTGTACCAATGGGGAAGGAGTCCTCGAACGCAAACATTTCTGTTTAGCTCCTCAGCTGATGAGAGTTGACAAAGCTTCTTTAAAACCCATGGAGCCACGCCAATTTAAACCAACTCAGGATATGGCCTTGGAATTAATACGTTTCACATCTGATGTTTTAATAAAAGAAAAAAAGAGAATATTATTTATTATTAAGAAGTTATGCTCTGAACAGTTAACTATTGAGTGATAATATTGCAGCTTTGTGCATTTGGAAGCCTGCTACAGTACATCCCCTGCTTACTTGCACTTTCGTATCTTCTCCCTGTCCAACTTTAGCTCCCATGGTGAGGAACAGCAGGCAGCTGATTTGGAAAGAAGTGAAATAGAACCAGGCAGATTAAACTAAATCCCTCACACATGAAGAGTATTAAGATTTATCAAGCTTGTAAAAAACATCATCACCAGAGACTAACCTTGTACAAGACACATGATAGGTGCTGCTCACTAGTGACTTTGAAGCTTATTGGACTATGCTTGCATTGGTAAAATGATAAAAAGRCAAAGTCTCACTCTGCTGCCAAGACTCCCACAGCTTGGGATATTAAAATGACAAAATACCACATTTTTTACATTCTTTTCTTTTACTGCAAAATTTAGGAAAGCAGACATAAGGACACGTTAACAGCCAGATCTGTTCTTTTTAGTACAGCTCGATTTTTACTTTCAGTAACAAGTAGCCATGGCCAGCCATGCTGCTCCACCACTCAGTGCCGGAGTTAGGGACGTAATCAGGAACATCATTAAAAACTGGAAGGGTTTTTAGAAGACTTTTATTAACCAGATAAATGCTCGATGATTAAAATGTCATTAAATGTTACATTTTCACAGTAGTGGAAAGGTTTTCAGTAAGTACCTAATGATCCGGAGGGTTCTTAGTTTGGAAAAGCACTTTGACTGCTTCAACAACCTACAGGAAGGTATGTATCTGCTAAAGCCCTTCCCCGCAGGGCGGACGGGGACGGTAGGCATTTTAAGCCGTGGCTTTGGCTCGCAGGGCTCCCGCTCCGCTGGCACGTCTGCCAAGAGCTCCAGGGGTCGTGAAGCCACAGCGCTTCGCGAGACAGCGCTTCCCGCCGCTGGTGCACGCTCAGCACTGCACTCTAATCCAAGGCAGGCTTAGAGACCCTTGGAGGCTACATCTGATGCAAGTTATAGATATCCACTAATTCAACAGCATTAGCCACATGCAGCRTTTTCTCCCTCTTCACCAGAAGCAGGGCTAGCTGTCCATGTGGCACCAGCTCAGTACTGCATATTGCAAGGAGGAGAGATGGGTAAAAAGCCTCAGCACCACCTGAAGCTTTGGCAGGCACTGCCTTCTACAAAGGGCTATGAAAACATAGATGCTTTGGCCACAACCTCAATAAAAAACTAGTATTAATGGGAGACATTTCAGCAACCTTTGGGACCGCATATTGTGAGGGCAGCATCTCCCAGAACCTCCTTTTCTGGGAAGAAAATTCCCATTAAAGAACAATCCCAAATATTTCTAATTGATATCTGAAAAAAAATTATAGGTTTGTTTATCTTGTTGACAGAACCAGTTTCTCACCTTAAAAACAACCCTAAGATGCTTTTAGAAAAGTCCCATGCATTTTCTTAATTTAAAATTACTAAACCTATGTACAGGTCTTTTGGCAACGCGAGTACATCCCTGATCTCATTTGCAGAACCGATATTTCTCGTTAGGGGCCAAAAGACAGTATTTTGCTACATGGTGCCATATACACTCCCACCGAACGTCAACAAGTGCATCAAAATTCACCTGGGTCACTCGGGTGATCTAAACTGACACTGAAAAGGCAAAACCCACTGTCTACTAATGAAACAAAGGAAGTGGCTAAATGTGTCGCCTTGGACAAGGTAATATTGTTACAGAGTGAGCTTAAAGTTGGTATTTAAAAGAAAAAAAAAGGGTGGCTGGCAAAAAAATCCAGAATGAATTAGAATAATCTGCATAAGACCTTGATTTTGTCTTTTGAGGACTTCAGGAAACTACTACACTTCTGGCAGACTGCCTCTATCATCTCTCCCCCACTCTTTTTTTTTTAAGGGCTTGATTTTATTTTCTAAGAAGAGAAGCCTGGGAGCATATATTACAGAGAAGTACTGAGAGCGACTCTGATAACAAGGCCCTGACTACACACACTTCACTGACAAATCTCTGAGCCAAATTCCACTCCAACAATCAAACAGAGAAAACTGAAGCCTGGTTGCAGAGGTCATTAAAAATTGCATGGCATTCATAAAATGGAGTTAACCCTTGATTCTTGCCCAAATTCCAGGATAATTATAATACCTATGATCATCTATAGAGTTTCCAAATGAAAAGCTACTAATTGGGTAATTTCGTACTATTACTTACAACATTCGGTTGAATAGGGTGGTATGCAGAAATCAGTGAGGCCTTTCTGAAACAGCTTTTCAGAGATGGTTGCATTTAACTAGCGAGTTAGCAAACCCTACAGACAACAAAGTACAGACTGTCTTTTGCTTTGTGTACTCTCAACAATGAAATGCAATATATAATAGTTAAGCTGTAATCATACATGCTGAGTAAGATTGAAGGTACAAATTTCATCCTTCATTTAAACACCATTAATCTCATTCTAGTAAGTCAGAGAGGAATTTGGCCCTCAGTACATTTTATGAAAATTCTCTGAAATAACCTTACACTAATTCTTCACTGTGCATGTTTGCTAATCAACCATTTTACTTCATATACAAACTACCCTAAAAAGCTCAACATTAATTATTCATGAACTGAAGCCCTGTCTTTTCCCAAAGCAGCAATGAGCTGAACATACACAGATTCAGCCTGAGGTTGCTTTCAGGGGATATTTTTCCACAAGTGTCATGCAGATCCCAGTACCTTAAACTCTTCTACTAAGTTTTCTAGGAAGTGGTTAGACCTTAAGCGGTAACACCGGAGAAAATTCATGCTTCATCAGTTTTGTGGCTAAGGTATTTCGTTGTGGGGCTGTTAGTCAGGCACTTTGCACAAATTCATTCAGAAAAGGTGAAGGTGAATTTGTCCTTTGCTATAAAAAATACATAAGCACATCTCCCCTCTCATCAGCCCTGCTACTAATCAAGAGGACAAGGACCTACAGCTCCTACTAGCTAATGTCATACTTCCAGCCCAACCAGGGCAGGCTGGTCCTTTCACTGAAACGGGTGCATGTGCAGTAACACGRCAGCGGTTAACAGAAGAGCTATGCTAACATACTATAACGTTAAGTCCACCCAAATATAGCCCAGTGCAGACAGAATTGTAAAACACTCCGGTATAATTGGGAACCAACTTTTAGAATCCCCACAGACCGGAAACAGACCTTCACAAATAGTACCGTTGCTTCTGCATGACTTACCTTGCATGTCAGACTAATTTGCTAGTTTAAGTAATTTAGAGATGCAAGTAGTTTATCATTATACATTTAAACAGTTAAAGAACATCATATTTCAGGCAAAACAATATCTGGAAATCCCAAGCTATCAAGAAGCCAACAAAGTTTATGTCATAAAAATAAGTCCATGATTTGAATATATACACAGGAAACAAATTATGAAGCCCTCCCTACACAAACAAGACTTTGCAGGAGAGAAAACCCTACTTTTCACACTGTTTTCTCTCTTCAGAGTTCAACTGATTTTTAATGGGAATATTGTTTCCTACAGAGATTATGATTTACCCTTGGTTTAAAATCACCAGAGCATCACTATACTTGTGGCAAGTGCAAAGGTGCAGATGAGGGTGTGAAGATCTCTCTTTATGGTTTAATACTCAAAGATGCATACATTTTTACAGACTATCCCATGAGCTAAGTGGAAGTGAGAGCAACATCTGAGCCAAGGCTGGGAAATCTGAGCTATTAAATTGATGAGTGAAACACACCAGCTCTGGGGCACTGGTGCCTCCCCCTGGACCACGGGCTACGGAATGAAACGCAATGACAAACAAGTTAGGAGATGCACCTGACTTTCTGGGATGGGAAATTCTAGAGGAGGGGAACTCTAGCAACAGGTAAGATGAGCAGGCTGTTACCTGCAGTACAAGCTGCTGCCAGGCGGTTGCCAGTGGCTGACCATTGCCAATGTTGCAAATGCTCATTCGGTCTGCTGGCTGATTGGCACGCTCAAGTTGCAAGGAGACATTGCGCCGCTCTTCCTCGAGTGCACGGGTAAGCCGCTCGAAACGAGCCTCTTGCTCCTTAACAGAGGCTAAAATGCTGGCAGCAGACCTGATATCATAGTCATCCATGATTGTTTTCAAATGCTCCTGCCTGTTAACTGACCAGGGCAAATGGAAAGGGTTAGGAAAAGGGGTGGAGAGGGCACAGGTCAGAGGTGAAGAATAAAAACGCACATTGTTAGTCACCCTGCTAAAGCACTGTTCGCTCTAGGAAGCAATCTCTACCGCTCTTTGAAAAGATTTCATTTCCATCCACTGATTTGATTTTAAATTAAAAGTAATTAAGCCAAGGCACCGCTGTTCAAAAAAAGAGCACACGCTCACCTTGGATAGAATTCCTTTGATCTTTTTTCTGAAATTGCTCTGTCTGACAAGGGGTTTTCATCCCTTTTGCAAAGCTAATTTCACTGTGCAAACACTAATGTTGTTAAAAGAACTATACAAAAAAAAGATATGAGGAACACAATCTTTCTCACTATAGACACCTGGAATTTTTGCCTTTTACAGGCTAAATGAGAAGTATAACATTTTTTAAGACAGAAATTTTATGGTACAAGAAAACAATTGTGTCCATTTTCTCCAAGTGAATGGAACCCACTAAATTTAGCAAGCAGTGGCTGAAAACAGTTTTCATTTTTAAGTTACAGGAACACACTACAATATGAAAAACACTTTTGAAGACAGACAGCGTAATTGCAGTTGAAATGTGTTTGATGATTTCAGCATGGCAGCCAATGAAACAGTCCTTCATGCAGCGCTTTGCTAATAATGTAAATGAAGAAAACCAAAACCAAAACCAAGTATCTTCTACAAAAAAACAAACAGGACTGCTTGTGTCTCAAATTTAGAAAAAACCCCAAGAACTCAAAACCCAGCTATGTGGGATATATGTTCTCCCTCATGTTTTCTCCAGTTGATTATGAAGTATTCCATTTAAAACTCTATCAACAGCTTTATAGTGTGTGCAGGAAAACTCCCCACTGATTTCACAGATACAACACATTAACATCAGTTAAAGAGTTTTTGTAAACAATGTAGTATCAGTAATATGATACAAGCTTGAACAGCAGTTTCAACAGAATCCTTTCACTAAAGCTAAACTAGTAATTAATTTATTACTACCTACCAGTAAACTATTTACTGCATCTCTAAGCTGAGCTCACAGAAGGCAGTATTTTGAATTCAAGAAAAGTTCATATTCTGTGCTAAGAGTTATAGTAGTTAGAAATTGTCCCTCTGGTGCTTCCATAAAAGGGATAATATTAGATATCAAGCTGCATGTTTTTGCAGTTTTTTAGGAACCCTTAAGTAACCATGTAGTCTCTTCTGTCAAAATTGGCTGAAATCAGCCAACAGGCCCAAAAGCAATGACGGGGGGCAGAGGAAACAGACCCCAAAGCAATGACATATACCTTTATTTCATAGGAAATCACCTGGCAAGTATTTCTGTTGCTTCACAGGTCATTGCTAACTCCAAGGGAGTTGCTTTTGAGAGGAATGGGGGTGATATGAAATCACATTGGATCCTGGACAAGGACTACTAAGTATCATTCTCATAATGTTTATATATAACAAYGATTTGAGCCTTTCGTGTCTGCAGACCAGTAAGCATAAGTTATGATACAATATAAAGGCTTTTCTTATGCATGCATTGATTTAATTTCTATTGATATTCTGGAAGAAAAACAAAATCCACCAAAGGGTTTTCCAGATGTTGCGCTCCAGTCAGAATATAGACCAATCTGCTGCTTCAGAAATCTTCCACTCCGAACTTTGTTTTGCAATGCTAGATTTATTAATAGTGTACAAAACCTTCAGATACTATTTTAATTCCTGCCAAGGGGAATCACAGCTGTGTAGAAGGACATGCTGACTTTCGTGAAGTCCATATAATGTGGGACAGTACCATGCAACTCGCCTGCTACATTGCAGCATGACTTAGCCCTGGCACAGCTATCAAAAAATGAGGCCAGACTTTCCAGACGTAAGCTGGCTCACACACAGCCAACTTGCATGTGCCTGCTTCWGTGCTCCCCTGCTTTGCACAGATGGAGACAGCTTGGTTTGCTGTCTTTCCTCTCAATAGCGGAGATGTGCTTACAGACTGCTTAGGAAGAGTCTGAATGAAGTGGGACTTCACAGACCCAGCCATTAGTTGGACTTAAGGGGTGGGAGGTTGCGTTTCTGAATATATATTTTTATTTAAGACAGCTATCTGGTCACTAGTTTTCACTGCTGTTATCCTAGAGCAGACAGAACAGCCTGACCTCAACGCAGATGCACATACGCCTCAGACAGGGGAAGCTCCAGGCTGAAGAAGACAGAGTCAGAATGGAGCAGCATCAATGAACCAGGAGAGGTTCCTCAGAAGTGCCGCAGAGCAGGAACTTCCCCAAGTCACTTCCTGCAGGGACTCATCTTTCTCAACCAACTATCTGTGGTGCCCTTGGAGGCCCAGCTACCTTAGCAAGGTCAGTTAGGTGACTGAATTAGTGGGAGTAAGAACCCAAGTGACCAAAGGTGCAGGTCACTGGAGCACTTTAACCCAGGCATAACTACTTCTCTTCATAAAAGATGAATGACTTACGGTGGAATCGCTTTCACTGTCACACAAAACGGAGAGGATTTCAGCTATCACTGCAAAGAAGTCTGATGTCTCTACTAAAGTTTGTGTTTGTTTCTTCTTTTTCAGCAGTTTACAAAGTACTGAATAATGTTTTTAGAGCTTCAAGTGGATTGTGCTTTCAAGGCATAATTTGGAGGTAGCCGAAGATGCCGAGTCCCTTCTCAGCCTAACATTGGGAAAAGCTTTGGCTTCCTCAGTTCCACCAAACCAGGAGAATATATCTGCATGTTCTTCCCAGCTGCCTCAAGATGCCAGTATAAGGAGCTGGCTGGACTCCACAGCCATCCCCTAGCTGGTCCTGGGTGGGGCACAAGGGGAAGGGATAACCCTGTGTTCTTTTTGCCCAGCTCCTTGTGCATCCACTCAGGGGACCAAGGGTCTTAATGCGGACAAAGAACCTGCACTGCCTGGAAAATATTAGACTGAAGAGGACTGCAATCCTACATACAGAAAGAGAAAAAACATTCCTTTCTTCTAACTCTCTTAAATGCTAATGGCGCAGGGCACAACAGCAGCCAGTCTCACGGGCAGGTTCGGGTGCACAGATGACAAGGGGTCTGTAATGCTGTCCTTTAGCAGCGCCAGTCCCTCCTGCTGGCTCTAGGTAGCTCATCTGGTAAGACAGAACCGCCTTTGTTTTCTCCAGCCCTCACTACGCTCATCGCTCATTATAAACATTGCAGCTTAGTTGTCCTTTAGTTAATACTCCTCCAACTTAAATGTGGGCTATGAATTTGACCCTGATGGATTCATATCAGGTGAACCTTTGACAAAGATCCAACCCAGCATGAAATGCTTCTTTTGCAAGTTAACTGATCAGTAGACCTCTCTGGAAATCCTAATAAGTACTGGATTTGGCTAAAAGAATTTCCCTCAAGGAAAAAACAAAACAAAACAAAACAAAACAGAGTTTGAAAACTGACTTAGACCTCAGAGAGGTAAGCAAGTGTACACACACCAGAAGGAAATCCAAGCACAGCACTTAAGTCCTCAGCAGAGGGTCAGAGCTGAGCTCTGAGAAGTTAGCACTGCAGAGCTAATCATGCATGCTCTAATAATTTACCGTGTTTCCTCATGCAGACTAGAGTTCATCTAAAACCAAATCCTACAAGTTAATCTAACCTCAGATTAAATTTAAGTTTAAGGCTTTAGAAAAAACTCCTATTTACAGAAAACAGAAATGAACCTTGCATGAGAATACGTAACTGCGCACCTCATTTGTTTGACCTGTGGGTTATTCAAGAAATTCCTCACCTGCAACTAATACAGCCCTCTCCAACATGGGACTGTGACAGGACATAGGCAGTCTCCATTACCCTTTGGGAGCCCAAGTGGTTGGAGGCTTCTATGAGTTAACTTTAAAAAGTGACTCAATTAAGAATGTGGGAAGATGGTGATGGGATGTAAACTACAATAACTAAATTCAAAACAATGCATTCCCTTCAGAATAGACAATAAAAGTTTTCACTCTAAGGAAAATCATAACCAACAGCACCTGGAAAACTGAAAGTAACTCCTATAATACATGATTCTGGAGCAGTAACAGATTTAATAATAAAAGCCACAGTTGATGATTGAGCTGATGTACAACTTTCATGTCACATTCTGAGAATGTGACAAAGATCTCATTCAGAAAATTCTAAATGAGGTATAAGCACCTGATGCCACACATGAGAGAACCTACAAAAACTAGGTTCTATAAATGGTACAAATCTCTAGAGAACTATAGAGACCTCCATGCAGGAAATAAAGTGTAAACCTCCTTACAGCCATAAATATTACGCTTCTTTTCCCTGTGCAAAGAAAAATATAGGCAGAAAATAAACCGTATAAATTTTCAGATATACAATTAGAGACTAWAAAAATCCTGATTGCTGTGCAGAAAAGAGCAGCAGGACCAATAACTGCCTTTTAAGAATAATTGGACAAAGACAGACTTAAGCATTTCAAATGATTTATTAGCAGATAAATACCTGCATACTCTTGATTGCACTCCCAATTATTTACCCAGGATTTCAACAATTTACATTATCAGCAGTTCGGACTAGGGGAGTAAAAATCAACAACAACAACAAAAAATAGTATTGACTCATAAGTTAGTTACTCAGGCTGCCACTTGTACTTTACCACCATTTGTAAATTAATTAAAATATATTGCAAAGCCTATAAATAAATGAAAATATTTGACCTATAGCAGCCAGGTAAAGATTGTTCCTTAGGCTGTATTCCTTCTAAATACAGCAAACATTTGCCTGAAGAATGTCAATGGCTATGTGGACAGCAGCAAATCTAGTATTTCCTGGCTTTATCATTTTAAACACATTGTTACTGTGCTACATTACAGCTGGAGCAAAATAAGAGGATCCATTTTTTCTAACTGCTCACATGAGGAACTAATGTATCAAGTGCCCTCCTGTAAGTCAATACAGCTGAAGTGCTCAGTAGAGAAGAAAATCACCCCTGTGCAAAGAGTCAAAAAGGGGCCTATGCCTAATATCCCAGCTCATGCCTGAATTTGAAGGTTCTTAGAGACACTGACATGTTTTGTGTTATTCGGTCCCCTGAGAAATGTGATTTAGCTCTGCACACTAATTTTGCTACTCTAGGATGATAGTCAAGAGTTCTCAAAAAGCCTCTCGGATAAACAGGGTCAAATTGCACGAGATTTGGGCAGGAAGCCTGAACAGTCACTGAAAATCTCAAATCTCAATGAGCAGCATTGCTGCAGGTCCAGGAGTCTGAGTACTGAGCACAGCTGTCCCACTACTGCTCTCTCCGAACCCCATCCGAGTCTGATGCATCCTGCTAACGTGGAGGAGTGCTACGAAGAACAGGAAGTTCATACATACAGCAGATCAGAAGCTGCACAAGCAAACGTGAAAGAAAGCCTGCGAGCGTGCATGGCAACAGCAGCTACGTGATTCTACAGGGAGGAAAACCATCAAAATAAGAGCAAAACTAGAGGTTAACTAATCCATGGAATTGAAGCATAACACATGGTAATCATATTGTCACCCTCAAGTGCCACAATAGATGAGCAGCATTAAATGACTGTTATCCCCCATGCAGTATCAGAAAGCATGCAGAGAAAACCAGGCAATACACACCTAGTGGGTTTGGGGGGTCTGAACGTTAAAGATGTCGTGACATCACCCACTAAAACTAGAAAAGTCGAGACAGAGCAGGAGAGCAGCCTMGAGCAGAACCAGCTATAAGACAGAGGAAAGAGAAGAAAGTTAGTTAAGAAGGCATTACAGGCGCTTTTGTGCACAGTCATTTCCCAAATTCTTCTTCCTACCTTATATAAATTATTTATTATACTGTTTCTCACCTGATCTGTAAGAAAAAATAAGCATACAATATTCAGAGAAGCCAAACTTTGAGGAGACAACTAAGGAAAACCCCACTGGTTAATCTGATTTGTTATCAGCAATCAATACTTGCACGTTCCTCGGAGAGTTACTGTTTTACTGTTAACCTCTTAATTTGGGGAAAACTCTGGACTGAAGTGAGGATTTTGAACATTACAAAACTGGATACTGTGGCCAAAGATTATAAAATACAGATACCTAACATAAGCTTCTTGGAAATAATTACGTCAGCACCTAACTTCAGGCCTTGTTTGACATATGAGCCCCCAAATGGCTTGAGATTGTCTCACCGATATTTATTAGCAAGGTTAGATTCATTTCTAAAACAAGCATTCTGTACAATAGTTTACAGCCACTTTGTTTCTCTGCTTGCCTATAATCTAATCCTATAGGAAACATAAATTGGTTTTTAGATATAAGGTCTTGCTTGTAGCTTGGTAAATCTCAGACCTGTTTTTTTCATAAAATTTTGCCTGTAGAGATATTTAGCACCAAAACTTTTCTGGGTAAGGGGCCGCACATTTAGTACCTGTTTTTGCTGGAGGCTGGACAGAACAGAATCCATTTCACTCAAACCATGGTTCTATGAAACAGTATATCCAGTTTTAAGCCCACCACCACATCAAAAATGCTGCAACCACACGGCACAAAGTGCAGAGCCAGTACAAACTCACTTTGCTGGTTCAAATGTGTTAGAACATTTTTAAAGAGTAATTTTGCCCCAGAAGATTTTATGCTTAATCAGGTACTGTCTGCCTTCTTGAAGCCAGCATAAACACAATTTTTCGTGTTTCAGCCAAATTACCAGAAACATAATCCTTTCTTTGCATGGATCTAATCTCAAAGAGCATGGAACTACTATGTCAAATACCTGGTTTTCCTTAAACTAACAGAAATAAACTCAGGGCTCAGATCTCACTAGATATAACAAAACTGTGCAAAGGTAAATCCAAAGATTAAATTTAGCAGAGGGGGGGGGGACACAGAGAGAGAGCATGAGCAAGACAGAAATGCTAGATTTGGAACAAACGGACAGAGGGAATAAATTAAGAACAATTCAGTTTCTACAGACAATTAAGAGCAACATTTTGGAAACCCAAATATGCATTGCATGTTACAAGTTCCGAACGAGACGCTTCTCAGACCTTATGGAGGAATCTATCCAGAGTCCAGCCCCTCTCGGTGTCGCTGCTCTGGCTGGCTAAGTTTTAACTTGACCCTTACATTGCAAACGTCACCAGTGACTAGCAATGAGGAATTCACAAAGAAAGCTATTTCAATATAGTTCTCTCGCAGGCACAGACAGACATGCTGTGTTGGTGTCAAAAGAAACAAAAAAAGCTGGTTAGGGCTTTTTTGTTCCTTTGGACAGAAGCAGTCCGTGAAACAAGGTTTCAACTAYGAAAGGACCAAGGGCAGAGGAAATGCTAACAGGAAAACTCCTCCAGAAGGAACTTTGGATCTTTAAGGATACATCAATGAACCCTGCSGCTCACCACTTCTAGTACTGAGAAAAAAAGTCAATGTAGAATATTTGAGATTTTACATGAGTAGGAATTTAATGCAATCAGTAGCGGGAATAGCATTATACCAGAAAAATATACTACAATCTGGTTTTGGCAACACCAACAAAAAGGATCAGGACACATATATATCTTAGTAGGCATAATACAGTTCCAGCATCTTACTCACTACAGAATTGGCTCGGGTCAGGAACAATTTAATATCTCAGATCTGACTATAATGATTCCCAGCCAGCATAAAAGAATTAATACTCTAATTAGCCTCTTAATTAAAAACACTGAAATTACATTGTATTAACTTATAAAAGATATAATTCCCAGCAAAACAGAGAGAGTATGACTCAGATAATCATGTTTTAAAACATGTTCTTAGAGAAAGTAGCTGTCTGGTAATTAGAGCAAGGGATAGGGAAATGGGATTCCTGGGAAATGGGATTTTGGGGGCAATTTTGTTTACACAAAGCTCTGCTATAAGTATATATGCTGGAAAGCCTTGGCAAGTCACCTAACCTTATGGTTTTGCCCAAGTTTAGTAGTCCATGTGTTAGGTATTCATATGTGTAAAGGAACTCAACATCCTTGATCGAAGGAGGGTCTAGGTAATCTTTCTCCTTGTTATGCTAAGAACATGTCTTGCTCTATGTCTATACTCAGAATCTAACATACGAAAACCAATATTCCGAACCAATCAAGTACTCCTAGTATAGATACAATGTCACTGGCAAAGCTGCATTCTGTATCACTATAATGAGGCCAACTTTAACATGCCCGAAAAAAGCAAATTCCACAGCAACAGGTGTATTAACAACCTTGAGTCCCATTTTCAGCAGAAACCTGTAGWGCAGATATTACTATATTCCATCCTTCTAAACACAGAATTTTCTTCTATCTAATACAGTCTTTCATGGATTCTCCAGTGTTTGTTTAAATGACACCAGTCATGGTCTTTCCATGTCTTCCCTTAGGAACTGATTCTCCATTTTAGCAGAGTTCGCTTCCAGGATTTTTGCTGTTTAACTTCCGTGCAGTGTTGTCAGGACTTGGTGACACTGTACTTACACAGCTTTAATTATACTGTAGCTCAATTTCCCTAATACAATACATTTCCATTGCTATTGCTTACTCCCMAAAAAAAGGAAAATTAATTATAGTAATACAGAACACCTTTATAACAAGTGCACACATATAATAGCACAACTAATTCAGGAAAGCTTTAAACATCAAGTTGAACTATTTTTACTTGGGTAATTTAAAAGTCTGTTTTAGCCTAGGTTTAGTTTTACCTAATGTAACAATTTCCATTTCTTTTCGAAATTTATTGTTTATAGACCAGAACAGCGTAACACCACCTCTCTGAAGCAGAGCTCTTGTTTTTCAGGACTAACAACTTGTCTACACTGAATAAGCTGAAATCTTAAATCACAGGGCACTTGTAATGCCACACTTCCTGCAAAGATCGGTGTTTGTGTTAATTAAGCATAAAATAGCATGGCAAAGTGTCATCATGTTACCTCACACTTACTAAGTGTCCACACTAAGGTTTAATGAGGTATGTGAGGGACTATAAATTCACACTGTGCGCTGCAAGTTCTATGTGTAAACAAATCCTCCATTTATATTTTCAAATGAGTATCTAGGTGGAATAGTTTTAAGAAAAATCTCATACACGTGAAAAGACTGAACAATACAGAGATGGCAAAATTCTGACTTTAGTACAAGTCTGCAGAATTTGGTACAATAACAAGAGATTTTCAACTGCTACATTCATGTCAGTGAATGTTAGTTCTGTCAACTCTGCCATGACAACTGAAATATTAACGTCATTAATTATTTCATTCCCAACCTAGGAAATTTGTAATTTGCACAATTTAATTATTCTTTATCTACTTTAGTGCTGCTAGAGAGTAGCATTTGGGAGAGAGCACTTTTCTCCCCCCGCAAATCAAGAAGCCAAGTCTGAAGTGTCCAGCTGAGCTGAATGGTGTGCACAAATCTTACRGAGAGAAAACCAGAAAAATTCAGAACATTTTGATATATTCAGTAGCAGATTTCAGTAATTCCTTCTATGTAATATTGTGCATTCATGCACATGCCATTATTTACAGAGCCCTGGATGCTTTGATATTTTTCTATACCTTTTTTGGTTTTACTATAAAATTAAAATGCAATCTATTCGGACAATATTCATATATGCTATCATTTTTACTTGGAAGTTAAAACTAGAATGAACATGATAATATTTTGCTATCTCTTTTGGAATAYGAATTTTGCATATTTGAGCATTTGCTGCTTCTCAAACCTCTGACACCTTTTCTTTCTGCCTTGGATCTTTCCAAATGTGATTGCTACCAGCTTGATTAGTTCATGGGCCAATCCCTTTAATGCCCCAGAACACAYGCCATTGCATCCTAAAGCTGCAGCATGCCATTGATTTTTGAAGTCTCCCCCTCTGAAATCAATAAGGAGCTCTACTTAAAAATGGATTGCACTTTACAGTCTCTTGCTGATTCATATATATTCAGGTTTCCAAGTATTCTCACAGCTGCTTTTAGCAGCAGCTATACGTACCAAGTCCTCTTYGCTTCCTCTGACCCCAATTTGATTCTCGCTGACATCAATAGAAGGTTTAACCACTGTGCTTCCACTGTGAGCACAAACAGACAATCTGCAGCTATTCAGGCAAACTTGTAAATAGCACAAAACGGTTATGGTGGAATTTTCTTAGAATATTATCTTCCAAATAACTAGAAAACAATCTCAAACAGTGGCAGTTATAGGAACGCTAGACAGTATCAGGCATTAAATTAACTATGCATGCAGTACATACAGGCTATCTACATAGCACTATATCGATGGACTGGGTCTGATCTCACTGTCAACAAAAATTCTTCTTTACTGTAGGGGCTACCCTTGCAAACAGTGCCACCCAAAATCAATAGGTCTATTCTTAGAACAAGGTTGTTTCAATGAGAAAAAGAGACAAATCAACAGCTAAAGCACCATAGTTTGTATCTTCCCTCTGCAGGTCTTTCCAGTATTTTAGCACTTGGCTTCATTAATATAAAATCCAATCTGGCCATAAATAACCCTATCACATGACCAGACTGTGATAATATTAAAGAATTGCTTCCACAGAATAATTAAAGGATTTCTCTGAACAATATATTAGTACCTTATTTTTCTTGGCCTCTAGAGGGTTTGGGTTTTGGTAAAAGGGCCTCTACTAAAAGAGAAAGGCATTGCAATCTGAAGCTGCCTATATGCAGTGAACTACAGCTGAGAGCGATCATATGCTGAACATTAAATCTCTACTTTGAATAATGGAGGTGTAAGAGAGTCACTGGGTCGGCAGCAATTTCCATAGCCAGACCAGTTTCTCCTTGACAAAACGAAACAACTGAAACATCACGGCAGGGCTGGAAAAACCTTGTAGATGGTCATAATCATCCTTTCACAAAAGATATTATTGTGGTATCTTCTAACAGTGATAAAATAAATAATTAAATGGCAAGCAACAAACRTCAGGGAAGTTACTCAGTTAAGCAGGGCAACAGCCTGCTTCATCTATTACAAATACTACAAGAAATGTGATAACAGACAGCGTATTTAAACCAACAGACATTAGTTAGAAAATGGTTAGTTCACTACACGGTGAAGGGAGAAAAATCCAGCTGCGACCCCACAGAATGAAGAGTGTTCAAGCTCGGCAACAGATGTGTCGAACGACTTATCCCCGCCACGAGGAGTTAATTGATGCTATAAATAGTACTGTGCAAGCACAACAGGAAAACTGCTTAATTCTCATATCCAAAGCACATAGGCTAGCTTTGCTTATCAGTAAAACTATTTTCATTTAAAGGAGTGAGCTTGTATGTTTTACATGTAGATCAACACAGATAATTTGATTTCAGGCAGTTGAGAGATTTCCTTCCTTCGACGTTTCAGAAAAGCAGGGCTGCAYGCTGCTAAATGAGATCTGTAGATTACAGTAGAAGAAAGGCTAATAAAACTGCATAGCTACGTTCCTGGGTAACAACGGATGTTTTGCAATTCTAGGGCTCCAACCTCAGGGTTTATGAGAGCATCTCTCATAATGCTTTGGGGATTAACGCAAATAAACGCATCAAAAGGGAACACATTTTTTAACCCATCTGAATCAAACAATTAGTATCTCCCTTAGCATTTTACTCCAATAAACAAATTGGCACTGCAGGAAAATCGCAGTTCCAGAGAGCTCAGAACAAGCATCTTGCTGGTGGTTTTCTTACAGCTTACAAGAGAGGGGAAAAAATCCTTCTCCTGTTTTTCTGAACATTCATCTTGCTTAACTCTTTCCCACTCATATGAAGCGGGTTGTGTGGCTTCTCTGTTGCCCCACCATGTACTGGAAACATTAGTATAAACAGGAAAGGAAAAAGTCAGTATTCATATTTAATTCTTGAAGCTATTAAATCAAGCAAATTTTATTATCTGCTTAACCAATCCTACTGCATTACTCTCCCTTATTTCAGCCTCTCTCATTGAAAACAGAGCCAGATTTAGACCTCATATTGCTTTAAACCAGGAATAATATCAATGAAGAGGAGATTAAAGCAATACGAAAAAAGAGAAGGAACAGAATGAGGACCACTAGCTTTAATTCTCTCCAGTAACATCTGTCTCATTCTAAATCAGCTTCTTCCTCAGGCTAAATTTGGAAGCCCAAGGCACTAAGTTACACTACACAGACCAAAACTATATATTTGCTTTCTTCAATTTTATATGTAGATTTAAAGATGGGATAGACAGACTCTCCAGTATTTCAGCGTCTATAAATTTAAAATGCAATCCAAGTTCATTCTACCCTTGTAACTTTAGGATGCGATCCAAGTTTGTCCTGATTAACACTATAACTTTTTGTCTTACAAGACAAACATGCATGTGAGAACTAATAATTAATATCTGAGCAAAATAAAAATCCTAAGCTCATCTGATGTCTTGAATAATCATCTGGTTCATGCATAAACAATGTAAAGGCAGGAAAAACAGATACATTTTAATTGATAGTCCCAAAGAGACCCATCATTTCATATGATGAATTTTGGTACATAAACACCTCTAAGGTTGCCAACAGACCGATCTCTGTTATGTATTGCAAAAATGTCCTGCTCCAGAGCATAACTGCCTGTCTGAGGGGCAGAAACAATGTCACAAGTCCTGCTAATTAACTTCTGTGCTCTCAGGTGCAAGACACTTGCATTTTCAGAGCAGAAATCTTTGTAACTAGTAAGCATTGAAGTTCTGTCAGCCAAGCGTATTGGCTTCTTCGGGGTTATACTGACAGCCAAACTGCGCCTTCAGAGAACAATGTTCAGCACATGTCTCGTCCATATCACTGCGTAAATCAAGAAACCATAGTAACGCCATTGATTAGTCCAAACTCAAAACGTGCTTTATTTATTTAGACCTTTCACTTGCATGAAACAGAAATAGAGTGCAGTGCCTAGTCTGCGAAGTGTTGCCTTCATCTATTTATCAAAACTAACTTTTAATACATCACTGAAAATAGTGATTTTCACAGTTAAGACTGATACATTCATTTTAAGACCTTTTTATTCATTTGCTTTTAAGTCTACCAAAGTTTAAACATTCAGGCTGACGTTTTCCATGACAGGTCTTTCCTTCAGGCTGAATTTCTCTTTCAAGAATATTTCAGCTAGAATAATTCAACTGTTTCTCATATCAGCATTAGGGAATTTTTTGTGCAAGTTTCTCCAATTAGTTGCYGAGAAGACACAGCTAAGCAGCCAGTCGGCAACCGCACAGTTACCAGCCCAGCGCCGGGATACGGTGTCTCCCTCCTGCTTTGTATGCAGCATATGCTGCCTGGCAGGCACACGAGCCTCAGCAAGGATCCGATACAACTGAATCCTGACCTGAGACTGATCTTGACCTAAAATGATTTTGACCTCAGTAAAAATCAGGTAAAGTATTGGATTTGGGGAGGCTACCAGTTGCCTTTTGGAAAGGTCGTTTTTTTTGCACAGAACCATAGTTAGACACTGACCTCATCCCTTCAGAGGYTATCCTACTTTGGTATCTCACTTGTCCTTTGATTCAGTGTCAATACTTTTTCATAGCCTTCTCTGGAGATCTTCAAGGCCCGCCTGGACACAACCCTGTCTAACATGCTCTAGGTGACCCTGCTGAGCAGGGAGGTTGGACTAGATGATCTCCAGAGGTCCCTGCCAACCTTACTGATTCTATGATTCTATGTTATCATCAATAATAGGTGTCCTTTCCAGGAATGCACTCATCAGTATTGCCTATAGTTATTTGGAAGTGGAAATATTTCTTCCAGATCACTGAAATCTGCCTCAAGAACCAACTTCCTATTCAGACCACGGTTATTTCAATAACCATTCTGTCCATGACTCTGCTGAGGAGTGGGGGAAAATAATAATAATAAAAAAGATTCTGCGTTAAGTGTCTAGCTACTTCAAATGTTTAAAATAAATTCCCTCTATTATATCAAAACCTATTACTGCTAAAACAGGAATGTCTTTCAGCTATAAAAAAAGACCTCTTTTAACTCATTCAATTATATTTATATAAGTAATAGAGATAAGCAACAAATGAAATGCAGACACTAAGCACAAGGTAAACTCTGTTAAGAATCCTTCCCACATAAAGCTTGAAAACATTATATGAGCTATATACACCTTCAGTTCTGACATATGTAAGAGGGACAATATTTTACCCCCAAAATAATCMAATGAGAATGGAAAAAACTTTAAAAAGATCAGTAACATGACACTTGAAATTCAGAAATTATTTTTAGAAAAATGCTTGGCTGAAGCTATAATCCACCTACACTGAGAGAAAGAAAGCAGTACATAGAAAGCAGTAATTTTTCAGGAAAACAAACAACAGAGAGAGCTTTAATACTCAAATCCATTATTTAACATCAAGTCCCCAGAGTTAATCCAAAGGCACACCGAGCTACTGAGGTGAATTCACAGCAGCTGAGAATGCTGGTGGTCGTGCTCTAAGCAAGCTGGTGGGAAGAGGACCGGCCCTTTGATCAAGACGGGCTTAGACACCACTGGCACGGAAGGAACAGGGAGGGGAAGGGCACCTCACCGCGCGTATGACCCTCGCTGCAGAGAGATGCAGCGACACGAACGCGGCGGCAGGAAGAAGTCAGACTGCAGGGCACATTTCCTGCTCTGGCAGGGGGAGCATTAAAATGAATGAGGATTTCCAGGGTAGAAGGAGATGGCAGGCATGGAAACAGAGATGTTTTAAATGAACAGACAAAACGGTTCTTACCTAGCACTTGAATTTCAATATCACCTTGGGTCTCAACACAGTATGGAATTACAGAGGTCTGTGTCTTAGTTCCACAGTTTTAGTATTTATCATGGGTATTCCCTTCTTTCTGTTCTTCTCACCCTACCACTATTTCAAAAACAGTTTCAACAGGCCTTTAACAGGACGCAGACTGATGAATTTGTGAGAGGCRTAAAGATAATTTAAAATAATAAAATGGCAATGAGTTAAAAACATAATAATGACAAAGCAGCAAACTGCTCTAGAGGAACGGAGTATGTAAGCAACTGCAGAAATACAATACCTTTTATAGCGTTCCTTTCTCGTAGCGGCTTTAAGATAGAAATTCTCCCCCGGGTTGATGATAACTCTGTCAGAGAAACAAGCAAACATGACAAAAAATACATTTTAATTCCATGTACTGGGAGGAGGGGAGTATGTGTACATAACTGATAAAATTTATATAATACAGTGGAAATCCATCAGTTGCAGCTGTCCTTGATTCCCCTTCCCATCCTGAGTCATGCTGGTGCACAAGATGATGTTACTTCAGACATCTCTCCCACCATCACCTGAGACCCTAAGAAAATCCTTTAGAACTTCCATATAGAAAGTAAACRGCTGTTCCAGTCCTCTTGGTTTCTGTCCAAGTGCTACCCAGGAGTGCACATGGCAAACACTCGCATACTTAGAACTTCGATTCAAAACATACTTAATTTCCCATTGAATCATAATTTAAAATGCAAAGATGTTTCCTTCATAACTACATACCGCAGTATTTTCAGTCATCCAGGTGTAAATAYTATATAGTGAATCTAAAAATTTCAACTGTGGCTATATAAATATACTTCATACAGTTTGACATTTTTTCATCCAACAGCAGAAAATAAGGGCAATTAGGACAGCAAGAAATTCACCTTTGAAATTCATCAGTAAGAACTCAACATTTTTCAACATCTCATTTTTGTTTGAGCTTCTGGTAGTATTCCCATTAGAGCTAATTTTTTTCCGAGAAATTTCTCATATATAATCAGATTATCAGATAATAAACAGGATGTTTATGTCTCAGATTTCCAGTCTCCTTCCCTGTTTCTGAGACCAAAAYCATTCTGCGTAGATGATTCCTGCACATCATCCTTGCTTCGGTTTCACTCTGKCTAAAGTTTACCCATAAAAACGGACACTGTCACTTCCCTTCTACTTCCAGCCTGCAATATGGCTTCATCATTACACMTTTTCCTCTGCTCCTTCTTTGGCTGGAACATGCAGTAAGGCCAAGCAGATGTTTTTGTTTTCTATATTTGAAAACACTTCAGTGCATCACACTTGCTGTAACTAAATAGATGCTAAAACAAAATTATGTATTTCTGATGTAAAATGGGTTTCTTTGAATCCTAATWTCTTTTAACTTTTGGCTTGTAACATGAACATGGCCACTTCCTCCAAGCAGGTTGACTTTTTGTATTTTATTAAAATAGTCTCCATTTTAACGCAAGAAAATAATTTATGATTTATGTTTAATGTCATGTGGTGCAGTCAATAACTACTGAAATAGTACTTTGCTTAATTTATTCTTCCTCTTTTCCTACCTGTATTTTTTTTCTTCTAGTAGTTCGAGGTTAGGAGGACAAGCAGCCTAAGGCATCTGCCTGGAGTTGGAACATGCTGGTTAAGTCCCAGGTCCACTACCGCCTTCATATACAGCTGTGGGCTATTTAACCTTTTTGTACCATATATTGTGGGAAGAGACTGCATTTTCCTACCTCACAACATCTCATAACAGTAATATAAAAAAGATCACCCTACYCAAATCACCTTTAGCACTGCACTACTTACATACTGCAAGTATCCTGATAGCATTTAATCCAAAATATAAATAATAATAATAATGATATAGTAATAAGGAATACAGTAGGAACAGCTATATCTGAAATAAGTATTCCCACTCTGTTGCCTGGTCCCCTTCTTCCCAGTTCTTCTTTGTGAGATTTACCAGACAGGAGTCTTAAGAATTTAAAGAAATATTTAATGGCTATATATTTGCCACTAAAGACATATATAATCTCAAATACTTGGCTGAAAAAGATGTGCAGCAATCAAACTCTCTCTTTTGCTAGGATCCTCTCAAAAGTCTGCATAATTTCCACTTGCAGTGAGACTGAACTCTCTGATGTTAGAATCAGTCCTGAGAGACCTGTGATTAGCTTTCATTCCTTCTTCATGCTACTTTATGTTATGCTCTCCATAATGTAGTGCTTTGAGCTCCTCTTAGTCTACAGAGCATCACTTTTAGCTTTATAACAGGTTGGCCTAACACGGTAGTAAAAGCAAATTTAGGACCAGATTCTGAGAATGTTCTTTTTTAACCTTGAAGCAAAGGGTCAACAATAGTGTGTAACTGTATGATAGAAAATAAAGTGACATGCTGAACATGGATCACTCTGCTATGATACAATCTACCCATATMTGAATTTTAGACGCTTTGGGGTTAAGGCAATAATTTGCAAATAATAATAAAAAGAATTAAAAAGCCAATAAAGACCTAATATTTCCCCCCAAGATGGTCATTAAATTTTTATTTTCKTATGGAATACACAAGTCTGCTTATAGGAAAACTTAGCTGAATCTTCTAAATTCCATTTACAGACAGACAAAGTTCAATACAACTATTCTCCATTCTTTTCCACTAATTCCAAACTGAGTGATCAGATTCTGAAAAGAAGAGGCCTGAAATGGCTGAAGTAGGAACATGGGGTATGTTCAAAATCAAAAGTTTCATGAACTTTTCAAGTTCAAGTTCCAGCTTTGCTGCTAACTCTAGAATGAGGAAGATATAAAATAAAAAAGAAAAGAAAAGAAAAGAAAAGAAAAGAAAAGAAAAGAAAAGAAAAGAAAAGAAAAGAAAAAGAAAAGGAAAAAATATCTATCTATCTGTCTATCTTGGCAGAAGTGAGCTGAGAGCTAGAACCCAAAATTCTGGACAGCCTACAGCTTGTTGAAGCTCACGGCTAAATCTCAAAGTCCCATTCTCAGCCCTTGGCTCCTCTGCATTTAATAACATGATCTGTACCAATGGGAGAGGGGTGAAAAGAGAGAAAAAGAAATTACCATGTGCTTGGAGCACATGACATTTAATAAAACACAATCTGTACTTCATTATAAAAATGCTGCTCTATTTCAGTGATATACTTTTATCGCAGATTTTAATCAAGTATCTCACCGCTCTCAGATGAGAAAGGTGGAGAAAAATCTGTAMTGCCTTTTCTAATTGCTTGTTCTCTCTCATTTGTATCTAATTACCCTAGTCACATTGTTAAGAGATTGAGCATTTTCACATTCACTCACCACCAACTATTGCATTAAAAGAAAGAAATTAGATAATTAGTCTCTAGTTCTAAGAATTCATTCAAACAAATATCTTCAGAAGAAAGAAGCTACCACAACATCAAGACACTGACACTGCAATATACATGAGAAAATGAAGCATCAATAAACACCTTGCCACATTCAGTGACTTCTACAGTTGCATCCCAGCCATCACTTGGTCCCTTTCCTATGCCAGTTAACATAAATAGTTATTAAAACTTCCTTCTAACATGGTGAGAATGTGAGTAGCTTACTGGAGTATAAGAAAGCTTAGGGCCAAATTTCAATGCTGCACCGTCACAAATGTACACAACAGTGACAGGCAGCATTTCTACACAAACAGCAGGATGGAAAGTACATTAAAATCAGACCTAACACCCCTTCGGGCTTATTTTGCATCATCTCCTAAGCCTAGACTCTGCTTCTTATATTCTCTGTCCTACTCTCTTGGATCCTCACTCAGAAAGCTTCTGAACAYGCACCTGCTCCTTGAAAAGTGTTACAGGGTGAGCAGTTGTAAGATGCAGCCCTCGGAAAGGTAAAGCACGAGCAGACCCCAGAACTCAGGGCATTTGCTGCGCTGCGGTTTACCCAAGGGCAGCGCACTTAGTAGCAGCACGCAGACAGCATTACACAGAGCCGCTAATGAAACCCACTCGGTGCTCCTCAGCACATCCCTCGCCCGCGCACAGGAAGAGCCGCAGTTTAAACAGCCAAGTGTGAGGTGAGTAGCAAAGTCTAAAGMGAGAGACAAATAGAAATAGATAAGCAGGTGTGGATAGATGAGCAGACTATTTTTCAATTCAGCTGCAGTACTACTATAAGCAAGAACTGCAAAATCTTGCCAAGGGCATGACTGCRAAAAGCCTCTCTCTTTGGCTCCTGTTGTTGCTGAAATGAGCTTCTCTCTACGCTRCTGCATTTCTGGCATTACAATGGCTAATGAAGAATTTGACTCACCTGATTTATTTTGTAATTGAAAAATCACCSGCAAAATCACAGCTGCAGCCCTCCACACACTCAACACACACTCCACAGCATCAATGGACTAATATTTCCCTTGCTCACACCAGTGTATCATTGATGGCATAACTTCAATTAACTTAACAGCTACACCAATGGAAAAGGGYCCAGTGGACAAGAGCTCACTTGCTCCAAAGTTAAATTTATCTGTCTGTATCTGCGCTGTCTGTATCGACTGTAAGCAGCTCATGTCCCTTCCCGGGCAGGGGCTTCGTCTCTGGYTCCCAGATAAATCTCCACACGTATGCACAGAGCACGTACGCGCTGTGCTGTATTTTGCAGCTGCTGTGATTCACTTTTTTACCAAGAGACACGGGGGTGAGCAGAAGGAATCGGAGGCTTTTTCTGAAGTTCCTTCTTCCTTCACCTTACGAACTCATTTGCTAAATTGCTATTTTATTTCATTGAGAAATACACGCTGTTCTCACCAACAACAGAGTTCTGCTTCTATACAAGCTTCCAGAGAGCAACCATGAGGCACCTGCACGATACAGCACGGAGGGGGGTGTATRCCCTCTGCCACAACTTGCATCTCATCACACGTAACGGCCGCGGGAAGCAAGGTCCCTCCACTTAAAGATGCGATACAAACACAGCAACCATCCAACACTCCTAATGGCGATGCCGGACGCTTATAGTAACGCCAGCCGTCAAAAAGGGCACACTACGGGCTGTTTGATATTCTAATATTTATACTCAATTGTTGCTACTTAGGAGCTCTGAGTTTCCTTTTATACTCCTACTCATTCTGAATTGTAATGTAAATTGGTGCATTAATATCACACAGGCCACCATTAATTAAATCAGCTGATCCAAATGYGGACAAAGTTTGGATAGACGCAGTGGCAAAATGCCTAGAAAGTTGCAGGAAGCCCTCTTAACAGCTCAGTCACCAGTCAAACCCATCTACTGGATAGATCTTCAGACCTTTCAAAATAAATGCTTTAGGTAATAGTAGTTACTGGCAGTAAAAATATTATAACGGAGGAAGGAAACCCATGCATCACCTCGCACAATGTCACAGATAAGAACTGTGGCTTTTTAAAATGTCAAGACTGAAGATGTACAACAGTCTATAAAATGTCACTCAAGTCATTACATGCAAACAATGTAAATCATTTATTAAGGAAATGAAATCTGAATTAATTTTATCGCACTATTTCCTCTGCGACATTAGTTAATTGATGAAGAAATTCCATATTAAATAAAAACAGAACTACAGAAGTCAACATGTAATATTTCAATTTAATGTAACAAGAAGAAAACAAGTAAAATTTAAGCTTAATCCCTTCTACTGAAGAAAATGTCACAAATTTTTGTACGTTTGGTATATTAATGACACACTCAGATATTTTAGTGTTTTTAACATAGGACTAGGATTTTCTTCCAAATGAACAGAACGGTTAGGCTAAAACTGCAGTTTCTTGATAGTACAAACCTAAATGACTGTATTCCCAAGATTTGTTTTCCATCATGTCATGTAGATTAGCAACTCTACACAACTGGGAGATTTGCAAAATCTGCAAAGGAGCCATGAATATATCATAATCGTCCTATGAAGATTTTGCTGAAGACTGATAGTACTACCATCCTAGTATTTCTGATCACAAACATAGGCATCCAGGAAGCAAAAAACAAATAGGCAACACACAGACTTCGGTAATAAACAGGCATTGTATATGTGTGTAACACATATTACACACATATATAATAAATGAAACTTTGTGTCAACAATATTGTTTATCAAGAATTTATTTAGAGGTAAAATTGTAGTTGAATATTTTTTTAAAAAAAGTAATTTAAAATCTTATAACCAAATATATATAACAATTCATCAAACTCAATTAAATTAAAAGGCAACACTYGATAGCCTTTTATGCAAATTTTGAAAAGGAATTTTATTACCTGGTATGCTAATATGGCATTTCATTTAATTTAGCTGATAAATTCCCCAATTTTGTTTCCCAGTACACTAAGTATATCCCAACTGAAGATGATAACTTTTCATGRGGTAACCAAGGTCTCCTTGTATGTATTACAAAAACAAGATAAATTTATTCATTTTAAATGGGAGGTAGAAGTGATCTTCCAGAAAATTTCTGATGAAATTTAATCTTTTAAAAAAGAAAAAAAGTGAGAGAGAGGGAGAGAGGGAAGAGAGGGGGAGAGCAGCTGTTAAAGCCTGGCTTTGGCGCCCGTGCAGTTCACACCAGCAGGCACCCCCGGGTGCAGCCGGTTATGTTCTCCGGGGCTGGGGGGAACTGCTCTCAAGGAAAGCCAGGCTCGAGCTCGGTGGTTATTTCCACGAATGTTCAGCCTGGACAGAAATTGCAGCGTTAGCCCTGTAACTGCTACTTTAAAACATCAAGATGATGCTGAAGATCTYGTCTGAACATCAACAGCTTCTTAACACGCTGTCGTAGCTCGTTCCTGGAGCTGCGCGCACACAGGTAGCTCCCACTAAGCTAGAATCAGCGATACTGGGCATCCCAGTACGCCTAAGAGCAGCGCTAGCGCCTTCCAGAGAGCCGCACAACCCCAAGGGGTGAGGGGCAAGACGAGAAGCACGCGGGCTTGTCAGGGAGTTAGGATGAAAACAAAGCTTTGGGTTCGTGTTTTTGCAGAGAAAAACAAAGCCAGATTATTTTTTTAATCTGGGTGGAATCACCCATCTGTCAATATTTTTTTTTAATGAACACAATCATCATGTACATATTTTAATAATTAAAAACTCCCRAACAAATATTTGTACTTTGCAAGGACTGGCAGTGAAAAATCATTTTTCTTTCAAATCCATTCGCTAAAGAATGTCATACTCAATACAGGTTTTGTCACAAACAGTCAATCGGTGAGATTAATCTATTGTTATTTAAAAACTGATTTAATTTCTTTTCTAACAGTTCTTTTTATTTCTTTTTGCTTTTATGCAGCATTACATTGCACGTATCAGCTTGTTCAGATTCAAGCRCAAGCTTAGCCCTGAATTAATAAACTTGCAGTACAACAACTATTTTGATTCGAAAAACTATTTTCTAAATAAAATAGCAAGTTCTACTTACTTGTAGTAGTAATACACCTTCTTSTTAATGAATAACTTATTATATAGCATGTTTACATGATCGAATTTAATTTTCCATTAATTATTACCATTAAAATGTTTTTTTAAAAAAAATTAAAGTATGTTCAGTGCAGTTATCCTTAACCATAAAGTCATGAAAAGCCAAATGATCTTTGCTTAATGCATGTTTTTACTTTCAGCTTTACTCAGCTTCCCACCAACCAAGAAGTTCAACCAGTCTCAAAGGAGAGCGAGCACTTCTGAGCTCGACTTCCTAATTCAAGGTTATTGCCCCTGCACACAGTGAGAGCAGACTGCAGGTTAAAGACTGGARTGACAGAAGACACCAAAGGAGATTAGGAGAGAAAATAAAAAAAGAGGAATCTCGGAAAGAAGTGACAGAAAGGAAACAAAAGCAAATTGTTTAATTGGAGGCTGACTAGTCAAGTTCAACRCTTGGTTGCAGGAGACAAAATGCAACAGACTCCAGCTGTGAATTTAGCCAAAGGTTTGTAATTAAATTTCTTGAGGCAATCTATTCAATTCTCTGTCATATTTAATTGAAACAGTAGATGAGAAGAACTCAGAAAGTAAGCCTTCCCATTCGGCCCTCAATTTGAAAATGTTCTGGTGAAGAGGAGAAAGGTCTTGCCTAAAGAAAAAGTAAAGTTTAATATGTGCTACTCTACCACAGCTACTCTACCAGTTTTTTAAACTCATTTAGTGTGTAGTTAAACTATAAAGAGTGTCTTTAAATATCTCCATCAGCACAGACTTCCCAAGGCAACCTGGATTTTTTAGAAGTAAACTCTAAATAGGAGATTTTTGTTGACTATTTTACTTTACAAAGGAAACTGCAATTTCCAATTAATATCTTACTGTATTCATACAACACAGATTAGCCACTATAAAACAGCACAATGCTGCAATTTCATTACGATTACAATAACCAGAAGCACTCTGCAGTCAACACTGTCAGATGTTTCTGTGTTTATCTGACATCCTTCAAGAATGTTAATTATGCTGTACTGCCTGCCAGTGGCTAACGTCTACTGGCTTAGCAATTAAGCTGGCAAGGTCTCAACTCCGAACAAAAGACAGCTACCAGATATTTTGTCAAGCTAGATAACTTCTTACCTAAAATATATACTTGAAAAAAGACCAGCTCATTCTGAGTGTACTCTCTGTGCCCAAAGGGAAGAAGAAATCATCTTGAAAAAACCTTAACAATAGTGTTTTGTGAATAATATTAAGGTAGCCTGCCTTCATTTAAAAACTATTATTTTCTCCATGAATTTGCATTAGTGCTGAATACTCTTACCAGTCTATACTGTCATTTAGAATACAGTTAATATAATTACTATTACAATAATAGCTCACCTTCGCATTTGCCATGAGACCTTTTATTAGCTAGATTATCATTATATTCTTAAAAGGTCAAAAGAAAGGAATGTAAAATACAAGTAGGATCTGAGAAATCAAATACAGAATGACAGCTTGCAGAAGGTCAGAGCCAAGAGTGAGAGTCCAATTTTCTGAATCACRAAACTAAGCCTTAACACACAAGTGACGCTGTCCTCTCTTTCTTACAAGAGAAGGACGGCTGAATGAGGCCTCAGCCACATTTCCAATTCTTACAGTTAATGTACACAAAGAAGCATTTTTGAGCAAGAACACAGGAAAAAAAAAGCAGGCAACACCTGGAAATCTCTCAGCAAAGCTGCCGAATGCACAGCATTCGCACATGGGCTAGGACATGCATGCATGCTCCAGAAGACTGATTGAGTGTATGCATGTATATGCATACTTAAAGCAAGCAAGCATTCTCAGGCAAGAGCCCCRTGATCAGAAATGTCACATAAACAGGCCAGCTTATATGAATCACAAACTTATTTCAACAAATGACATACAAATAGGATATCAAAAGACATGAATAATCAGAGGATGGCTACTTTCAAATGTTCTGTCAAGTTTTTTTATAGAAGCATTAATTCATTAGTCAACCTCCTAAAAGAACAATTTTACTAATGAGGTTTTGGCCAGTAAAAATTGCAAGGATATGAAATCTGTCACATGGGTGACAGTGAAAAATACAGTATGTTTAATCTGCACAAAATTATCTGGGTACTATTTAATTGCATAACAATGTTTCAATTTTTCTCTGTTGAAAAGTAATTTAATAGGTTCTGTTTATTACTTATGATCTGAAGGGAGAAGTTCACATGAAGAGAAGAAAAGCAGGATCTCACCATAAGCTTCAGTCATGCACATGAAACAGCGTTACTTTAGCACAGATTAAGATCACTAATATAAATTGCTTTTATAAAATGAGGTGAAAATCAAAGGTGAAGTACCATAATAATCTAAAATGAAAAACAATTGCTAGAGAAAGATATAAATGGCATCCAAACTCTTTGCACTGTGAATGTAAAAGAGATGGCTAGCATGGATATCTAAGGAGAAAATAAATTAATCGCTTATGGTTGCTATAAAACCGAGCTCAGCAATCCTTCCCAGCAAACTGAGAGTTCACACACGAAACACAGACAGCTTACYGAAGAAGAATATATCAAAAGTATTTGTATTCCAAGTCCCAGAACCCTTCTAAGCATTATCTTGCATTTTAAAACACTCAGATTGCTGGGCAGTCATATTATGTAGGTTATTTATAGATATGCTAACATATTCAAACAGTTGGCTTCAGTTTCTTCAATTTCTAGGATAAAAAAGAGCAACTAAAATGTACAGTACTAACTCCCTGAAGCATGTGTTTCCAGATCCACAAGAAGGTCATGTAAGCACCCATAATCTTAATTGAAGCGCACTAAATACGTATATTTATTAAAGTATCTTGTTGCCTCGTACTCTCACTTCAGTAGGTTCAAGAACCATGGAATCGTAACGCTGCCGTGGCTGAACACACACACACACGCACATGCACACGCACACGCACACGCACGCACAAGAACTCTACCTCTAATTTTAGAAAGGTTAAAAGGTGAAAGCAGGAGGAATCTGGTTATCCTGACACTACTAAAGCAAAGGATGTGCTACATTTCTCATGAACCTTTTATTATTAATAAAAGCTTTAAAGAAGATTCCCCAAATCAATTATACACCTACTGCATAGCAAGTGTCTATAAATGGATGTACCAAACAACCACAGAGAGAGAGAGAGGGGAGGAAAAAAAGTTATAAAGTTCACAGGTTTTGATTTGCTTGCTAGGCTGATTTTAGATGAAAAGGGTTAAGACTAAGTTTACACTTAAAATCACTCACCAGCTCAACAGGAGAACTGGCTAAAACTAAGGCTTCTTGGTTTCCACGTAGTTCCCCGATGCACACCATACTGCTTTCTTTCGTATGGGGACTGCTGTCATCTCATTTTCAAGTTCTCCTCTACCTTTGCTGATAAAGGAAATTATAATCCTATCATAAGGAAGCTGAAACAATTTCCTAAGATCCAAAGTTATGCATTTATCTTCAATGCCAACAAGGGGAAATTAAAATAAACCATATTCCTGAAACTCTGCTGACAACTATCATCTTAATCTCCAGCATTTCTTTTCATTATTGTTTTTTTCTAATACTTGGGTGGAGAGTGCTAGGGAAAATCTAAACAGGAAAATATGTTAGGATTCTGAGAGAATGCAACAAGTATTAAAAAAGAAGTCATTTTATTACAACGCTCCCTTGTTTTTAAACCATCTAGACTCAGATCACTGGAAAATTGGCAATTAGAGTAAGCTGATTAATCTAGTTCAGTGACAGCTTGATCTCACAGAGTCCCAAATACTGCATTTTGTTAATACTGGAGGCACAAACAAGAGATCAAATATGCTTTTGAAAGGCCGAGTAACCTACTAAATACCAAGCTGATAGTATTGAAGAATACAGCACATGCTGGAAAGCCTCACAATGAAACATGCTGATACCAAATAAATTTGTGAGTGGGAAGAATACAGAAAATCTGGCACGGAAAGGAGCCTGAGAGCGCCACATTTCCACTCCAGCAGAAGCCGTAGTGCCAAGCGCGGACTGACAACACGAGCGTGTGCCAAAGYGCGCTTGGAGCTAACGCTGGAGAAGTGTCAGTAAACGCCCGAATCACTGTGTTTATCCCTTTCAGTGCATATGTGTCACCTGGCTGCCGTGGTAACCTGCTTAGATAGATATAAGAGACTATGAAGCAGCAATGCTCATCACTACTGTTCCTGCCATGGCTCACATTGCTCCTAGGATTAATACACATTCCTGGTGAGATCAGCATGTGTGGAACTACAGCTGAACCGCTACTGCTTTCAAAATTTCTATATGTATCAGCGTACACTTGATATACCCCTGGATCAGTTTTCAGAACCACATATCCCTTCTCCTCTTGCTCCCAAAACAAAGGGAAATAAAATGAGAACAAAATAGGTCAGCAAAACTCAATGGTGTAAGATGTGCTTGAAACTGTGGACACACCGTGCGACACGCTTGATCTCTCTGATCTCAGATACAAGTAAGATATCGAGGCTTAAAGCATTTTTTGTTGAAGCACATTTTTCATTACAGTTCAAATTCAGTCCTCACTCGAGGAATGGAGAAGGCAGAACGGAGGGTAACATGACACGAGCGCCCGCAAAGAGCTAACAAAGCTGGCGGATATGATTTTAGTCCTGCCAGCCTTGACAGTGTCCTTACAACAGGCAGCAAGTGTGATAAAACTGATGAATAGGTCCAACTGTCAAAAATATAGAGGCAGTAACTCTACCGCACAAGTCTGATCTGCATCTTAAATATTTATAACTTTCAGATTTAAGAGACAGTATGTGGCTGCACATCTGTTCTTTTAATCTGAACGAATGAATCCTTTTAATACAAGCGGCGAAGCCACTGCAAGTTCTAAGGAGGGCCACGCCGCCTCCGTGGGACTTCGCAAGCCAGTCTCCAATGCGAGCGCAGCGGCAGAAGGCTGTGGCAAGCCATTAACGTGCAGATGCTAGTTTTCTCCTCTCTCATCATATTATTCCTCTTGAATGATTCAGTGATGTTTCTGGTTCCTGTAGCATTGAAAATGCAGTGAAGGATTGATGAGACCAAAAATACTGGACTCAGAAAAACCTAAACTTGACAAGATATTTATTAGAAAGAGAAAAATTTTCACACAAATGTCTTGGAAGTCAGCAGGATATTTTGATTTCCGGTCACAACAGTGTCACAGGCTGTAGGTGCTTCTCAAATGTTAAACCATACAGAAATAAAATGGATATTTATGAATGTAGTATCAGATACAATGATACCCTACTAGCCTTGCAAAATTGCAAAAAATCTACTTGTCTGCAACTTGCTAGAATTAACAATTGTAACAAAAAAAACCCCAATATTTTATTTGCTGTCAAAAAAATGTAATCACTCGTGGGCTAGAARAATTTTGCAAAGCTACTATATACTAGCAGTCCATCTAATGTTAATATATCTTGGCTATACAACAAAACATGTTGCTATGCTCTCTGACCATSCTATCAGTCTTCCTTTCAAGAAAAGTGAGACAGACTTTTCCGTGTGTCCAGAGGTCATCCAGACATTAAAGGAACCGAAGCAAACATGCATTTCACTGAAACTCTGCTACTGACATACTGTCCTAGCGGTCCCAGCAGAGCTTTGGTGACACGGTCCAAGTTTTGGTAAAGCTACAGGACAGATTCCCTTAGAGCTGGAATACGCACAGCATCACTATTACAAGATCAAACAGTCTCTCCAGTTCTTAATCACACACGGCTCCATGTGAAGACAACGGGAAATTTGTCTAAGAACTATGTAAATTTTGCTCTAGATGTTAATGGAAAGAAATCACCAAAAGCACRGAGGTTTAAATTCATATGAATAAAAATTCACATTTAGGTGGGATCAAAATCTAAGGCTAAGGCCACAACAAATCTTAACTTAATATTACTCTACCATGTTCACTGTTKTTAAGACCTGCAAACTGTAATATCTTTGCTGGTAGAAGTCCCAGTCTGACAATCTTCYCATGAAATGTTGTTTAAGAATATGAACTGAGCTTTCATTAGGTTATCTGACATACATAGTTTTGAGGGACACATTTTAATTGTATGTGTGTCAATCACAAATCCCATCCAATTGTCATGGAAACATACAGTCATTACAATCAAGAGTCAAATGAYTAATTTGGCTGCTGGAACAAAAGTTTTATAGCAGCAATTTACTGAAACTGTCTGGTTTGCATATATTAAGCTGAATGGAATCACAGTAATGGCAATGCTGCTGGACACAGTGCTCTGCCAACACTTCAAATGGGTTTAATACTTAAATTTTCTATAGAGAACATGCAGTATTCTGATTGTATTTAAGCTAGCTGGATGTTACAGGGTATATTTGGATTCTGTAAGACTTCCATGATTTTGTTTATTTCTCTTCCTAGCACAAGGTCTGCCCTCAAATCTGACTAGCATATATTGTTTTTACAAGTAAGTATCACAGATCCTTATGAAAGTAATTAATGTGATATCCCTAAATCTTCAACAGGTGATTTACTAAAAAGTTGCTCTAGTTAGGTCATGACTGGTTTTCCAAATCAAGAAATAAACCATTTATTGAACTTACTTGGCTTCCATTACTCAAAAATGTGCCTTGCCACCTGTAATATATTTATCCTCACAACATGCCTGTGAGCTAATGCAGCGCGACCTGCGTTGCTCAGCCCAGGGGAGACAAAATGAACAAAACCTCAGTCCCAAATTCACCAAGTTCTTCAGGTACCTAAATTCCCACTGACCGTTGAGGAGCTAGGACTAATCAACCCATGTAAGGTAACACAGAAAGCCAAGTAATATAGAAGACTCACAGRATACCAGCAAGCTTCCTCATAGGTCTTCCTCAGTTGTCCTACTTTCTTCTTTCCTTTGGTGTAGGTCTTTCAGATCTTAAACTACTGCTGTCCATGAATTCCCGTCATGCTTCCCCTTCTCACAACTGTGTGAGTATGGGATACAACGGATAAAATGTCTCTCATTTTGCTATCCGTATTTTAACTAGGTTATCCCTTTTCATTAAGAACTTAATGAAAKGCAACTCTTAACATTACAAGTATTTTACATTTATAGAGTTTTTTCAACCAGAGACTTTAAAGATGTTTTATAAAGGAAAGTTCTCAYCAGAGGTTGCTATAGGATACACAATCTAAAAGATCAAATCCACAGCAAAATCTGAGATTAGCAATGAGTTTTTGACTTTCATATCCATATTCCCATTCTTTGATCACCATGCTGACTCCTAAGAATGGGGTCATGAAAGTAAAACTGAAAAATTTCCAATAAAATTCCAACCTGTGCATAACAGATATTTCCATACGCATTTATGATTTCCTGTAGACACAAACRGGTGTGTGCAAACATCTCTGAAGTCATTCTCAGAGCCTCTTTGAAAATTTAGTAACTGTAGTTCTAGTTAACTGTAGTTTGAATGCATCTGAATGCCAGTTGATTGGAGCAGTAGCTGCTATATGCACCGCCCGAGCAATGAAACTGAATATGAAGATCTTACTTTTTTCTCTTTTGAATGACTATGTTAGATAAACATATAGGCATTTCCACTTTAATGAGTACATTTCAAATTATAGTGTTACTGCTGCAATCTTACGGAATTTTAGGAGAGGAACACATTGATTTTTTCATGCACTTTCTGCACATCTTGCAATTCAGTTATTTTGCTTCAATGTATATAATATTCTTTCTAACTTTATAATTTTCGTATCTCAGAAATGAATAAAGATSACGTCATCTTATTCTGCTATAAAATTAGACTTTTTTAATTGACTGTTAAAAGATAGAGTGCCGAAACTATATTAGCTGAATCTGGAAAGCTGGGGACAGAAGAAATCCATGAACATTCTGTTTATTGGAACAACGTAACACAGCAGTGTAATTATATCAAATACTTTATCCAGTATTACAGAAACAGGCTTGGTTTCAGGGGAGGGAAAAGGGGAATTTTCAGGGGTTTTTGGTCTGAAATTTGATTGTTGAAAAGAGGAAGAGAGCAGTTTCATTCTCACCTTGCAAGCACACTGAAGCAAAATTACAACCGGAATTTGCCACTACCAGGGAAAGAGCATATGAAGAACAGTCTGGTATGCTGCTCTTCGCAATTAACTCTGCTGCTGGATGTTACGTGGGTAGCAGCTGTAATTAGTAAGTCAATAGTTATGACACAGACACCATAGTATTTTCCCATGTTTATAATAGAAAGTATTTGTGGTATATCAAACAATTGTGCACTAAATCTTACTAAAATTTCCTTTTTTGTGTGCATCCACTGTGCAAGTAAAGGTTTGATGGAAACAACAGCAGTGATAAGCCGTTACCTACATACATAACCAAACACAGTTACTAACTGTAGGATCAGATACTGTAACCCTCTTATTTGGTTACAGAAGTGGAACACTGGAGTAAAATAAAAGCAAGCTACACCTGAAGCTGTGGGAATTTTTAAAACCACAGCTAAACTGAAATAATTAAACCAATTTCAGGGGCAGGGCAATGCTTTTTTCTGGATTAGCCAGGAAGGCCTGCACGTGGAAATTTGATCACTTTATGTTTCCATTCCATTAACGAGGATGCAGTCCTCCAAATGGGGTAAACTGGGTACAGTGTTCATCTTGAATCCTATCTGGCAAAATCAGACATCCAGTCATATYCTTGCAGTGCCATTCTACCCTCATCACTCTATTACTAGATAAATCTTCTTTATCGAGAAACACATGAACAAAGCTGAAAACATCATTCTAAGTGTTATGCCTTCTTTTCGTTTTATTATACCAATTTACACAGGTAGTCCTTGGACTTAAGTTTCTCCACTCCTTATTAAACATGTTGCCCAGGACAACAGGTATTAGCAGAGGTTCTCATTACACAGAGGAGTATTCTCCTTTGTGCTTGGAAGCTGCACATAAAGGAAAAGGATGGCTCAAAATTCACTTTGAAGAACAAGCTGTTTGAAGTAGTATGTTGAACTAAATATTTGGAAAAGAGTGGATGCTGACCTGTGACCTGTACTCACCCAATCAGTCCCACCAGACTCAACAGAACTGAYCGCGTGAGTGCTGCTGCCCGAAGGTCACGGTTCGAGGGTGTGAAATTTTCCACTAAAATATCTGCAAATATATGTAGCGATTGGAACAAATTCAACTCCACTGCAAGTTTACTGAAGTATAAAGACTGGCCACAAGAAGTTCACCCGCTCCAGCACTCTGGACTCCCGAGCTCCAACAGTGGCCAATACCCGATGCCTAGGGGAAGTGCCAGCAGAGGTACGCTTACCGYCACACTCTCTCAGGGTAACGTTACACCCAGAAGGAATCTGCCTGCTATCCGTGATAACGAATCTAGATGCTCTACCACGGCAGCGGCAAGCATCTGCGCAGTTCAAATATTGTAGTACAGCACAGCAAAGGGTTTCTGAACTCCCTCCAACCGTGTAGTTTCCAGACAGATCACTGAACAGTCTTCAGTCAGAAGATGTCTTTTGCAAGGTAATATAGGGAATTATGTGATCCACAGTGAATTGCAAATTATGTATTTTGGGGTTGCTTCTGAACTCTTTGGGGCATCAATTTTCCAATTTTCTGCATATACCCTGTAATATATTACATTAGTTTTCTATTGGAGAAACTGATAAAGTGACTTTGGATTTATCCTTCCTGCACAACAACATTGAGCCTAAAGGAATTTTTTGTTTTGTTTTGTTTTTTTTAAGCTCTTCTCAGTATTGAGCTGTATGCTCTCATGACAACCTGAGAAGCAGAGAGCTTGTGAAGAGAAACTTGAGCCAGATTTTGGAGTATACTATATTTTTAGTAAGCCAAACAGGGATAGGCCATATGGTCCTACATTACAATATGCTGTAT
>NW_028186050.1:159634-175245 GCF_003343005.1 Rhea americana | reverse complement strand
AAGAAAACAAAAAATATAGTTTCAGATTACAAGCTAAGGCAGTTCTAGTCTTTATGGTATTCTGCACTTCAAATGGATCTTCTAAAGCTGTCTGTTTTGCCTACAATGAACTTTTGTTAATTTGTCCTGGAAGTTCTCCAGGACAAGAAAGAAACTGGGTACACTGCAGTCTCAGACATCACCTGGGAATTTCATAAGGCAGTAGAAACAGAGAGCTCTAAACACATCCCTGACTCGGGCACAGCTCACAGTGGAAAAAACTAACCTAAGGCACTGTCCTGTAATATGTCTCTATAATGAGTTAATTGGGTCCTTCTGCTTCTATAAATACAGAACCAAGTTTAATTAAGCTAGCCTAGAGAGATTAAGTTTCGATCTTAACTCCTATCCTTCACAGAAGCTTCAAATCTTGAACAGTGGGTTATAAATCTCTGTCTCTAAAACCCAAATGCAATACTGGTCTACGACTGGACATCAGAGGTGCTACTGGGARGAGGGTGTAAAACTCAACCAGCACCACTTGCTGCAACCAGTCATTTTCATCTGTTAAATCACCTGTTTTTCCAATATATATTCATGACTGGCAGTGTCCAAGACATAGCGGTCCAAGCAGGGTAATGCTTGGAATACAAAAAYTTCTCTATTTTTGCTTCTTGATTAAAATTGAGTTTGCTAAGTGTTTATTTTAACCATCTCTAAAATTGGGATTGTTGGATATTTAATGCAACAGTCTCTGAAAACTCTTGTTTGACAGTGCTTTACAGATGTAAAATACCAAGCAATATTTAATCATTAGAATTGTCTAGTAATGAATAAGCAGCTAGTATAGAAACAGGCACCAAATGCCTTACATAGAATTTAACTTGTTTGAATTGTTTACTAGAGAGATTTAATTGACATATCAGTGGGTTATTTTGCTGAACTTGCTGCCTGTACTTGGGTTCTGCTAACAGATGAATCAAGGATGCTTAAATCTTGTTACCTGCCCCTGTGGCTTCAAAACATCTGACTGTGCAAATTATTATTTTATCCCTTATAACTTAGTAGTCTGTCTGTGTTATGCACAATATCATCCTAAAGAGATATTATCTCCTCTTTGAGCAATTCAATACAGCTTGTAATCAAGAATTATTTATTAATAATCTTGTACTTGTCAAGCCATTAACCCCACAAAATATAAATAAAATTAGATCTGCCAGGAACCCAGTTAGGACAGAAGAGAATGAAGATAAACTCTTGTGGTTAATCTTAAAATTTCCCTTTTATGGTGGTCCCTTCACATTTATTTTAAGAAATGCCCACGTTAAGAGCAGACCACCTATGTCGCAACGGGCCAAGATGCCAAGCCGGAGCCGCSGGGGCTCCAGGGGCAGCTCGAGGACAGGACCCGGCGGGCAGGGTGCCCACGCTGCATGACCGGTGCCCTCTCCTGGCAGATCCAAGCAGTACTCTAAGGATGCTTGTGCCTGGTCGGGTGAAGGAAAAGCCCCAGCCAAGCCCTCTGCTAGCAGGAACGCATACTAATAGAGCATGTTAATTACTGTTCTTCTATTAAACATTCATGTAGGATGAACTGTTGCTGATGCTCTGGCAAACACACTGAATTCACACACACACACACACACACACACACACATATATACACGCCTCAAATAACCCACCATTTTTCCCATAGACCTGGCTTTCTAGGGCACATAAAATCATAGGACAGCTAGGAGACATTAGTCTTATTCAAAGTGTTCGTTGAAGGACCGAGAAAAAAAAATAGACTATAAAACCTTGTCTTGGTGTTAATATTTTTAAATAAGATTGGCATTTTTCCATGGGTTTCATACGCTTTCCTTGCTGAAGCAGCAAAGCAGTATTTTCTTTTGTTTAATTCAGTACCAATTCAGCTACAGTGACTGACTCTCTCTATAAAATGCATGCTACTCTTTTTTTCTGTAAAATTCTGCCACTCATGAGCTGATGGAAAAGAAAAAGCAGGTTAGGACAGTAGAGCTGCTGTTTRATATTAAACATTTTGCAAGTTTATAGATTAGTGCCTTGAAAAAGGTTCCACCGAGTAGCCCAGTAAATCTGGGTAGAGCAGCTTTGAAACTACCAYCCTTTAAGAGATGACTTAGTATCAGCAGAATTTGCATTGTGCCTTTTAACCTTATAATTACAGCAGGGTTAGAATAATTGCCTCAAAAAATTTTTTTAATTTATGTAATTTTATTCATCTCAGCAGTTTTCATGCTACCTCTACTTACTCCAGGCAAACAACTTTTCCAACAGAATTTTTCCAGAACAGCTAAGAGAAGAAAAAAATTAAAAATATTTCAAAAAGTAACTTTTTTATTCATTAAATTACACCTGATACATGAATTTTGTGGCCTATGCACCTCATCAAAACCAGACTAGCTTGAATTCTATGGAATAAAAATAGCCCCTAACTAAGAAGAAATTGATACCAGTAAACTAGTGCTACTTGATATTAAATATCCCTTTACTGATAAGAAATGTCTGAGGCAAAGAGATGAAAACTGGAAATTACAGGGCTTGTGGAAATACCAGACTTTGAGACAATAATATAAAGTCACCTCACAGAAGAAAAAAAATGAATTAAAGTCCTCGGGTATAGGACAGTGGCCTCTGTTTCCTTTTGATGATATCACTGGATCAAATGCTTTCCAGTGCCAAAGACAGTGCAAGTGGACTTTAATCTAACGATAATGAAGCCTTAGTACCCTGAGCTGGTATGTTTGAATCAAGAAGTAAGACTGCAGTAGAACGACCTCCATCAGGACTAACCAGGAAGGAGCAGCTTATAGGCTGGTAAGATTTCTCTGAAGATTAAAGTGGAGATTTTAGCAAAGAGATCCAGSGAAAGATTTTTAAAGATCTCTGCAAGTGAGAAGTGCAATGGAAATGGACAAAATATGAAACTCACAATGCAAGCACAGCAGGCAAACGCATCCATTTCTCTGTTGGTTGGACCTCCCTGCAATATTTTAAGGCTGTAGTTCCACTTTCAGTTGCAGGAACTTTACACAACCATGATTTTTACCATATCACAATTCCTTAATAGTTCCTACACAATGCCAAGTCTAGTATATTCATCATACTTCCCCTCTCCTACATCCTTTTTGCATTTTCCCCAATGACACTGCTGATTTTAGTACATTTCCCCATAGGGAATTACAGCAAGTAAATATATGGAAAATGAATCCTTTCCTGCAGAGGGACATGTTTCTCTGAGCTCACTAGAGCAAGGACTGGCTCCTGGTGGGTGCAGAACTGACCCTTCTGACACTATGACTGTTCCTTTAGATTCTAACGTTTGGATTAGAGGGGATTTCTTGTTTCAGACTCTGTTTTAAATTTCTGTACCATTCAGCTCATTTCACCAAAGCAATGGAGGACTAATCTATGAATCCTAATCTCCAGATTAGATCCCAAAGAAAAAACTAAAATGACAAAATGTTCCTTACCTCATCTGTTCCTCACTAGGGCAGAGCTCTACAGCCAAAATGCTTGGAGCCAAAGCTTGGGCATGTTTCAACTTTAAATAAGCTAAATATCAGTTGTTTTGATTCATAGCCCCAGGAGAGCAAGTCAATCACAAAAGCCTCAGATTAAATTAATTTGCCATTAGGAGCTGTCTGTAAGACATGCCTAACCTGAAAAATCTAAAAAATGAGTATGAAGCAGATYGTGTCACTGCTTCCATTGGGCAAAATAGCAGAAAATTCCATCTTTGTTATGGTTACTGACCCAGGAGCATCCCTTGCTCCTTTCAGGCTTTAAATCTATGATTTTCCCCACATGCCAAGCACATGTCAGGCATGGAGTACTACTGACTTAGCAACACCACCGAATACACAGCATCCAAGCTGTGCCAGATTTAGGAAGTCTTTGTAACGGGACTGACAGACCATCTCCGGCATCTGTTTGGGAGGTGCAGCATAAGCCAAGTTCATCCATTCAAACCTTGCTTATAAATAGATTCTACAGATGCATTTCATAGTAGATGGAAAATAACACGTCCAAAATATTTGAGAACTTTGCATCTTTTAGGTAATGCACGAATTTAAATACAGTTTAAATACACATAACAGTTTAAGAGAAGCAGTCTAGTATATTTTAAACTACATACCAGAATTTGGTTTGTTTTTTATGATATCATCAAGATGGCTGTTACAGTCAGTTGCAGGTTAACACACAGTACCCTACTTTCATTCCTGTATTAAGCTGGATGTTATGTTCATGTGCCAAGTAGATCAGAAGGCAAATTGTTATGAATGAGCAACCATGGTCAGACAACGTGCACTGCAGTGCAATCTTCCCATCAGCAAAGTCGCTTGGGATGGGCTGTCCATCATTCATGCCACAGATACCTAGTTTTCAGCCACTTAGGCAGGCCTGAACATCATAAACAATAAATGCACTTCCCAAAACCAAATTGTCTCATAAATTCCAGTCATTCAATATTGTAATTATATTTCTGTGGCTACAGTTGTGGCAACATGGAATGAAGTATGCGGGAAGAGAAGGCTATTAGCCTTAGGTAAAGTTCCCTTTTATACTGAAATCTTTTTGTTATCAATAATGGACTAGAAATGAAGGATGGCTACTGATGAATTAGTCATAGAACAAAAACTTAATCATTTACTGATGTCATTTACTCTGTTAGTACTGAATGACTTGAAAGCTTCTATTTTAGTTCTTCACACAAGAAGTTGCCTACCRTGAACAACTTAACAATGAATTTCCAGTATATAATTTTAAATGAAAATCAGTACTGCATCGTAATTCTTCTCTCTCAAGCAATAAGGTCCAATGGGCATTTCAGTTTTAAGTCAGAACACAAAGCTCCACTTCTGGACAGAAAGAATCACCAGCTATTTACAGTTTACAATTTCTCACCACAGATAATAAATCAGAGTACATATCTCAATGCAGCAACTGAAGTCTGATTACAGAGATATCTTGAATATTAGCAGCTTATGCATTCAATGGTGTTTTGTTCCAAATACTGTTTGCATACGGCTGAATCAAGTATCCAATTGACAGATGTCATTTTAGGTTTCTTTTGCCTCTTTTTTAATAGGTATACTGAGAACAGGGGTCAAAATGATATACACTAAAAGAAACAAACAAACCAAAAAAAAAAGTTTTTTGCAGTGACATAGAATGTGATCARTCAGCCCACATCCTTCAAACCATAATCTAGGGTTCAGATTTACAGTGTCCCTAAAATGCACCACTACGAGTATGTTAGAAACATTCATATTCTTGGCCCCTTACTTTCCTATAAAACGGGGAAGTGGAACGACTCTCCTGAGATTCATAAACAGATTTTGATTTCACTCAGGAAAACGTCCATCTTTCTGAAAGTTCTCCTACCTCAACCTGTTCTTCTTTGCTGCTGCAACTTAACATTAGGATTCATGGTTTTGTGCATAATACAGGAAGTTTACATCACTGGACRAAAAAAAGGGAGGTTTTCTGAAAACTATTTGCAGTCTTTAAAGACAAAATAAATAAAGTTATATTTAGACTAAACAAAGGCATCTGTTCCTCCTTTCTTAAGGGTTCCATTAAAGAGATTTTATTTCATTGTATGAATTATAGGCTCATGCATAATRCCAGTTTCATAGCCCTGACTCAAAGAGAACAGCCACTACTAGTCAAATAAGTTAGCCCTGCCTATGCTGTGGGAGATTTGCCAAACAAAAGCAAGCTCCATGGTAAAGGTCATTAGGAATAAGAGAAATTCTTTACACTGTGCTGAGTACAGTGACTAATCCACCTCTTTGGAGGAAATATGCAGGGAGGGGGGACTCCTCCATTCTGCATTTCTAAGTAAATTCAGGGAACCATTCAGCTTGATCTTCTTTTCTATTGTTTTTGATGGAATTAACTCAGCATTATGCCTACTAGGACAAATCTATTGTACAATGCTGGAAATCCTCTAACAGCGTGGAGGATGCTAGCAGTAAGGGCAGTAAGTCAGCTGGCTGCTGTTATCATCAATCAACCATGAAGGCTCTGCTATTTTGCAGTCTGAATTCTTTATCTGATTAGTCATACAGGCCAACTGTCTTACAGTGTTGCTTCCCAACTCCCATTACAAAACTCCTCCATTTGGGGTATTAAAAAAACAACTGATGAGATCAATGTTGCATGAAAAAAATTCTTTGGAGGGGAAGGAGAGGAGGGAGAAGAAAAGGCACAATCTCCTTATCCCCATGGACCTTGATGTAAAATGGAAGTGAGTGAAAGCTTGCAAAATCAATTCAAAAACAGATAAAGCAACAAAAGGCCACCTAGAAAAATACCAGAAAGCTATTTTAAGATGCAGAGAGAATTAAATATGCAAAGAAACGAAGCATAGCAAAGAAACAATTTTTATTGGCAGAATTAGCATTTCTCCTCCTGCTTGTCAGACAACTGAGAAAGGTGTTTGAGGAGAAGATCAGTAACATAACTAGTCTGAATTTCCTTTTTGCTATGTCCAGGGAGGTTTTCTATTTCAACAGCCCTCCTAAGAAAAGGAAATAAATCCCTTACAGATCATTCTTTACCATAGCATGTTCTGTACTGTTCCCTATAGAGAACTTCGGTGAAAGTTGGCCTCCCTTGACTTTGTAGAAAAGTTACTACTCAGCAATTTTTTTCCACCCAAAATGATGAAAAACACCTTGTTCCAGAATCCTATTTCTGGGCCATAACTTATTTCTTTCTTCTCCCTTTACACCAATACACATTCACGCATGTCTGCTGTCCAGCAAAGCATTAATTCCAGTGGCTTGACAAGAAGCTACTGCACATTAGCCTAGAACCACACCTTTTTCTGCCTCTCTGACCTATGCCAACCTATCTTACATGTTCATGCAGTTTCTACCAAGTTTTTCTTTTTCCACTGAATGTCATACTTTGTTGCACAAACCTTTGAACACAACATACAGTCCAATCATATCCAGAGCCAACAACTTTATCTAGCATGAGCATTTAGCATCATAATCTACATGTTGTACCACAGACAGGGACTCAGATCAGATACTTCACCCGTAACTGTCTACTTCTGATAAATGTCTCACATCTTATACCCTTGCCAAGCAGTATTTTGGGAGTTAGAATTAGACTCATCTTGTCTTAAAAGCAGAGCCACCAGTCGAGAGATGTCTCTCATTTTCCTTTTTTCTAGCACTTGGCAGATCACCATTCTCCTGTCTTTTTCACACACCCTGGAAGTCCTGGTTAGTTCTCCATAAACAGTTGTATCTGAAGTGATTCTCAAAAGTGGTTTTCTCTCCAATGCATCATACCAAGAGCCAGATATTATACACCACACCAAGTCTCTCTTCTGYTCTGTTTGGAATACTGCAGTCTCACCATACCTGCTGGTTTCAATATTCGGAAGTTAAAGCACTGCTGAGCTGGCATCCAGTGGGATTTCAGAGTGGAATGTAAAGAGGAATTACTTAGAAAAAAACCCTGCAATGATGGAGTCCTGCAGCCAGAAAATGCTCAAATTGCAACTTCCCTCCCACCAAGTGTAAAGAATATGAGAGAAAAAAGAAAAACGTAGATGTGCTTGCCCTTCAGGGCTGGTCAGATAAATCTACAAAATGAGTGTGCTCAGAACTGACTGTAGTATGTGCTAGATAAATAAAAACAAATCCAAGCACAATCACTATTAATAGGAAAGGCCAATAAAATACATGTGCTATGTATGTGGATATTTTGAAGAAGACTACTCTGATGTCTTCTATCATATATCAATACAGATAAAGACAACTGCAAAACAGAAATAGGAATATTCTGTATTTTATATTCTTTATGATAGGAGCCAGCTATTTTTCAGTTTAAGCATGCATCCACAGAGAACTAACCACAACTGTCATCACTGCTAGGTTTTTCTCAGCTGAGCTCTCCTGGGAAAGCACTTTCCCTCATTTGTACCATACCAGCGCAGCATGATCTCAGTCCCAACTGAGGCTCTAGGCACTATGGCAACATAGTCTCCAGATAAGCAAGGTGATATGCGCAGTGCAAAACTCTTCATTTTTAGTAGACAGCTTGGAAGATACAAAGATAAATTACTGAAACAGTGGTAAATATAACTCAAGCACATCTTTAACTAAAGCCCCTATTTTTATTGCTTATTCCCCAAATCCCTCCCCTGCTTCTTTAACCACCTCTACTGATGTTACAGTAGGAGCTGTTTGGGACATAATTTACATCTATTATTTATTCTAAAATGTGCTTAGCTCATCCCAGGAATATCAAAAAATAAGAATTACACAGAGTGGGACAGACGGTTAAAAATGACCTTTTTTTGGGGTGTCACTGCTGAATAAAAAGCTGAAGCATTCATTCTTTTTAAGTCAATAATGACAGGATAAGTGTCAGACTTAACCCCCTAAAAAGTTCCACTCTAGCTCTCTGCAGCTTAAAACTCTGTTAAATTTATTCATATTTAATTCCACCCTCAGAAAAATATAGTCCTCTTCTGCCTTTTAGTTTACATTAGACATAGTGAATCATGGAAATAAAGTGACATGAAACCACATTTATGCTAAAGAAATCATCCCACATCTTTTCAGATTCTCTTTCCTGCTATTTCTGTACCATGCCTCCTATTGAGTCTGTGAGACTGATTACCCAAGCAAGGGCTAAATGCATATTCTTGACTCCAGCTATGTAGACACTCATATTCTCATCTTAGCATGCCAATTTAGAGGAAGCGGATGCATTACCCGTCAGTCACAGAATCTGAATGAGTTGATATATGACTATCTGTCTGAGCCGTGCCTACAAACAACACAGTGAAGGTAACGTCAAAACAAAGAAAATCATCTAAAAGTGCCAATAGTTTCCTTTTCTTTATGTTTACATAGGGTATGAATGATCCGGCAGACAGGCTTATGTCTCTGCATATAAGAGATCAAGGGCAATCAAACACCTAACCTAGGCACCTTGGGTACCACGAATCCAGAGCACAACRTCTTCCTAGAACTGGAAGCAGTGTGTCTAAGGCATCAGGTTGGCCCTGGAGCCAGAAGGCACCCATGTGAAGCCAGTTTTGAGCACAAGTCCTTTGTCTCCTACAGCTCGCATCATCCTATTTTACCTTTTCTTTTCCAACATCAGGAAGAGATTTAATATTCCTGAGACTGAGGGAAGCACTCTCAGCTAATCTCAGCTATGAGGAAACAAACAAAGACCAGGTCTTGTTCTCTCTTGTTCTCCTGTATCAGTTACTACCACGATATACAGTAGATGAAAATGTAACATACAGAGCATATAACAATGACAGAATCCCTTTCTCCCAAGTTACATATATGCTATGAATTTTTTGGCAGTAGCCTTTAGACAGCTCAACAGGCAGGTTTACTGCTTAATGACTCACTGAAACAGAGAAATATATTCTAAAAGGGTAATGTAATGTTCAGTTCTACTCATCACCTTCTGTTTTATCATCCATTCTTGCTGTGCAAAACAGAGACAATCYTTCCCCCACTGATTAAGAGCTATTCCCACAGTTCAGGTCTTAACTATCTGAAAATTCTCCATTTCAGAGACATGTCTCATTACAGGATTACTACATCAATAACTCATAGTGTGTCATGGAATGTTTTAGGATGAAAAGCATCAATCTAGACAATATTAAAGTGTGTTTGAGCTAATTAGGCAACAGCTAGTCAAAATTATAAAGTTCAATAAGCTTTGCATTTGATATGACCATTCTTAAGAGCACAAGTGATATCTTTTTATGTTAAACTAAGCAAAACCCCAAAGCTGTCAGATACATTCATTTAACAGCTCAAACATTGAGCTGTTAAACAGTTCAAAACAACAAAATTTGTATCCTAATCTATATTTTTTTGCATTGCTAATTTTTTATTATTTACGAAGTAAGACGGATGTGACAATCTAAGAACCACAGACGATGCTAGGTAGGTCTCGTTTAAAAAAATCATTGTCGTGAACCCTGTGCCTCTCCTCTCCTCTCTCCCTGTCCCCCACCCCCCTGAAAATCAAAGGGTGGGCTCTCACTAAATAACCTTCTTATAGTCTTCCCCGGCTATCGGGAGTGGAGATACAAGTTCAGAACAAGTTTTATTGTCTTCATCTGCTTCATCTATTTCAAGATAAAATACTGAAGTGAAAATACAGGTTTTGCAGTTGTTTTGCAATTTCTAGTTGTTCCATTCAAATGTTATTTCTATTCCAGTCTCTCTGCTATGGAAAAGAAGCAACTARTACTTTTTGATGACTGAACTATGGTAGAATAGGCAGTTGACAGAGAGTAAGTATTTTTCTCAAGACAGATCCTTTTGCAATACCCCAGATTGTAAAGCAATGTTGAAGCATTCTACTTGTATTCTTTTCTTGACTATAAAATGGTTCAGCTACATGAGGTGCAAAACCAGTTATTCTCCACCACTAACAGAATGCCAAGTTTAGCTTAGTAACTTGCATGCAACAGTTTACACTGTTTCAGATCTTTCACTTGGCAACACAGTCAAAAAACTGCACATGAAAACACAGTAGATAAGCGCTGATAAAAAGCGAAAATCAGAAGATCTGCTCAGTGGAGAAGTGTTTAACCCATGTAGAGCTCAAATCAAGACATTATCTTTGCTAGCTCGCACAATATCCTGAGCCAGTATTTGAAAGTTACACTGTGGGGACTCCAGTTACAAATCTATTTGTTCTTTCRGCTGACCCAAATGGTAAAAGAGAATCTGGGCTCTACTTTTTGATATGCTYCAAATTACTTACAGCATTGATATAAAGCAGAAAGTGAGTCACTCAGCTGCTCAACATTTGCCATTCTTAGTTTCATATAACTATAGGTCACTATGGATTTACTGTATTTTCACCAGAGGGGAAAAAAAAGAAAAAAAAAAGAAAAATGTAGAGTTGCCTCATAATGTGCCATACCTTAAAATATTTAAGGTTTATAGCTTTCAGAAATCTTATGTCCAGCTACTGAACTTCAATTCCTTTTACCCTACAGAGCATTAATAAATACTACACATATCTTTCATCAAACATATTAACGATGTGATTAGAAATATGGATACCAGTTTAATTTTTCCAGTAGCTATGGTTGCCAATGCAGGCAGGCGTTCTGTTTAAAAGAGTGTTTATATCTACACTAACCTTCCAAAGTGTAGACATTTTCTTCTCCAATTATCTTGTACATACAGACTAAAGCAAGATCAAAAATACGTCCTCAAGTAAGGGCCCTCTCTTAAATACTAAAGACATATTATTGTTGCATTTCACATTTCACTTGATTCAGTTGTGTGCACATTGGAAGAACACCTCACATACTTCAGCCGTCATCTACAATGTTATGCAACTTTATTTCCTTTATATGTGATGAGCTGTGCAAATTTGACTTTGCATGTTGTTTCTAATGACTCTAACTTGGAGACTTTARTTCAAAAGTCAAAAAATGGCCTACTCAACACTTATCATGCTATAGAAAAAATCTTTTAGCATACCAGTTTGCAATGATTTAATTTGTTGCTGTTATTTATCCAGCCCTTTTGTGATCTGGAACCTTTCCACAGATACTAGCCATTGGAAATTCCATTCCCAACAGCCTCAGCAGCCTGCTCGTTACCTGGTCAGCTTGCAAGAGTAAGAATCACAAGTTACAACAATAGTAACTATCATACCAGCTATTATCATTGTGCTTCAACACTAACATTTAAATTTGTACTATATGTTAGCCATGGAGAGCATAAGTGCTCAGGATTTGAAGGTGTTTTTTCCCCACTCACTGGTTATCTCAAGCTGAAAGAAAATGGTTACATAATGTTTATAACTAAGTCATGCCTAACAGAACTTCCAACTACTCCCATGTGCCCAGTCTTACAAGGATGTTGGGAAAGGTTTGAAGACCCTGCTTTGAGCAAAGGTTGGCCCAGATGACCTCCAGAAGTCCCTTCCAACATAGAGTATTCTATGATTCTAAGACAAAAAAACACTCTCTGGCTTCTAAAGGCATCTGCTATGAGACAGGACAAGGACAGAAGAATTCCATCTAGAGTGAGTACTGCTCCATGCTAGCCAAGCAAAATATTGTCAYGGTTAACACTGTGTACAGCTGCAAGGGAGGGGGATCAAGATCAGGGAGAAGAGAAACGTCTATTCAAAAATAATTCCAGCATTAATAGAKGTAACAAAGGATCCTTCCTCTGTTTGTGGACTTGCTAGGATCTACATCACTGAGACTAAGTTCATGTTGCCAGCTTCTCAGACAAATTACTCCCCTGAAAGGTGCTGCTGCTTTGGAAACTTCCCAGGGGAATGTAGTTAACCTCTGGCTCTCACTTAGGAGCTGTTTATTTGTTCGGAACAGGACTCTCCGGTGAGTGTGAGCAAGCTTGTGCTTTAGGAAGAGCTGGGTATTGTTAGCAGGTTCCCCCTTACTTCTTCGAAACATTTTATTCTTTATTCAGCAAGAAGGGCTTAAGAGAACAACTTCCTCTGCTCATTAGGTATATTCTTCCATCTGTTTTAACACTTCAAATTAAATTTCAGAATGAATTGAAAAGTTGCATTCTGCTGCTGCTTCTGTATTTCGGGGCATGCAGAAAAAATGCACTGCAGCTTCCTGCAGCTATATTCCTCTGAATCATGGAAAAAAGATGGGCTTTGTATCAGATGATGTGCATTTTTATCACTGGCTCTGTTACTGATTCCCTTTATGACTTGGTATTTATTTCTTTACCTTAGTTCTCTGATTTCTAAAATGAGACTACTACTCTTACAGGCCTAGTACAGCTGCATAAAAATAGTTAGAAGCTAAATTTACTTAGATTTCTATTGCAGCTAATTATTTTTTAAAATATGGTACTTTCACCTTCTTGAAAGAATTGCAGCCCGCAAAACTAACTGGCCCTGAATGGTGCTAAAGCTCTGTGGATGCAGCAGAACCCATAATTAGCTCCTGAGCGTACAGCAAAAATCAAATAGTCCTCTGACCATGCTGTGAAATGGCAATGTTGTATCATGTCTGTTGTACTGAGGTCTTATTTAATAATAATGCAACCAATGGACAAACAAAATGTTGCTGTTTGTGTTGTTTCCAGGAAAGGAAGCACAGGAAATAATTGCCAGTGATCTCATTAGTCATGTTAAGTTACAGTCCTTCAGATATAGCCTTAAACAATCTTTAGAAGCACTCTATATCTGTTCTTCTTAGCCCTTATCTAAGGACGGGGGAAAATCCTACATACCTAATGCAAATTCTGGAACAAGTTTTCAAACCATAGTTTTTCAATCAACAAGGATATTGAAAAAAAGGCAGTAAAACAACACAATATGTATCTGGGAAAAATGTCAAGTGCTTTCTTTACATTTTCAGTGCGTAATTAATGCTGTGCAGAACTTCCTCTGCAGCTGGGATATACTGTGACATCTCTGAAGGGGTAATCATGGGAATTGAGGTTTTTATTAAGTCTTTTTAAGAAGTATTGTAATGAAACAAGAAGAGGTCGAAGCATTTCAACATGAATTAAACATCAYCCTTAACTCTGGTGTAAAATAAAAAAGTTCGCTCTTTCTGTTGATTTCAGCTGCACAGAAAGGGAAGACTGAACTTACACCTCTTTTATTGTTATTTGGTATAGGTGTTGATGCAACAAATACTTCTACTTGGATGTACAATTTGTTGTTTATTAAGCTTCAGTATCAATTCATATTGCTGCCAGGGGACACCTTATACTAAAGGATGGAAGAAACTGCCCTGCTGGCTCCTCAGAGCAGAGTGTGTCCCTGAATGCTCCACTATTTTACAACCTTAAAGCACCCTYATGGTGACTTCACGGTTTCCAATAAGCAATTTATTGTTTAATCCTCCAAAACACAGTGACTCCTATATCTACTTATCTATTTCAAACCTATGCTAATAAGGGAAATTACAGTTGCTGACCTCCTGACCAGCAGAAAATGCAACATGGTCTATGATTAGAGCTTGYATTATACAGACTCAAGCAATTACCAGCACTAAGAATATTTGTTATTCCATAGCATTTGTGCATGAGTGTATGTTATGTCCATAAAACCTTTTTGTTTAGTTGATTCTTTTCCAGTTGTATAATTTTCTATTAAAATCAGATTTTCCTTCAGACATGAACGAAGTTGTGCTGTCAGGTATATGGGATCAGTTGAGAGGCACCTCAAGCTTCACATGCTCCAGGAAAGGTGAAACAGTAGTAAATCAAGCAGAGCTGAAATTCCATTTTTAAAGACCACCAGAAGAAGACTGATAAAAGGCAACAGATACCCCATGAGATTTAAGCGCTCAGTAGACTCACAAAGACCAGTTTTGCACTTTGCAAGAGATATCAGCTCATCAAGAAAACGTGCTGATTTCCAGGTCCAGACCTTCCTGTTAGGGCACTTACAGTCGTGTGCCATTAAGACTGTAGAATCCTTAAGCTCATCAAGAGGAAAGGCAAAGACACCTACAGAGTCTGTAAATGACAACAGGAGGAAGCAGCCAATTAGCATATTGGTATAGTGATCTAAATTACAGTGAAGCCTGCAGAGGCCACAAAGGATGCCATACCATAAGTCACTAATGACTTATGGGGATAGTTAGAAGACAGTCCAGCAAAAATCCTCAGAGGCAATAGCCAAGGCATACTGAGATGATAGGAAACAGAGGAGACAAATGGCATCCATACTTTACTTCAGTAGCTTGCTTCTCTGCAGAAGAAACTTCCCTTGCTCTTCCTCACTCTCTCCTCAATGCTTCTAAATGTCCTAGAATTTTTCAACCGTCTGGAAGTCGTGTGTTACACAGTTTCCTCTACTACCTCTAAGGCAGACTGTATTCTCCTTGCACATCCATCAAAACCATTCCTGCAGGGAAATGCTACCAAGTGACAGCCACGCTTTCCTGTCTTTCTTGGAGCTAGTAACTGGCTCTGCAGCAGGTATATATTCTTTTGATTAAGAGGAAAACTCTGGTAGTGAGCTGACCAGGTTTTTATTTGTTTCTCTGGTGTATCATTATAGCTGAAGATAGGCAACTATTTCAAAGAGGCACAGAAACAATTATGTGTTTGCTATGTGAGTCCCCAAACCATCTATTGCTATAATTTTCTTTACCACACATCAGCTTCTACTGTAATGAGAGCCTGAGTTAGAGAAAAGGGGGGAAAAAATCAATAGAGGTCATTTAAACTCTACTGTGTCCAGATGAAGCACCAGATAACATCAGCAGCAGGTTTCATACAAATTAAATAATAAAATGCTACCYTTTAAATGCAATCTGCAGTCAACATGATGGTCATTGTTCTGYTTACCCTTAATTCTCTAAATTACTCATTTTTAAGTATGACCTTCAGAACATACATTTTATCTGAAACACAGTAACAGTGGTTGTGCACACAGCTAGGACTCTGCCATCAGTAGTAGTGAATCATTAAGAATCTGAAAAGAGGGAATTATGGTCTGAAGTGGAAAATAAAACCCACATACTTGTAAGGATTATTTTCTTCTTGGCAAGTTCCCTGCATTTGTCAGTACATCCACTTGAATTTCCTCAAGTTACGTATTTTCATTCAAAAAAAAAAAAAAAAAAAAAA
>NW_028186050.1:120270-159619 GCF_003343005.1 Rhea americana | reverse complement strand
AGAGAAGAAAAACCAAAAAAGTACAACTCTCCAGTAGATGGTCTGTTCATGGTATGATACATTTATTGCCAAGTCACTAAATGCAACCATCCTATTCATGCAAGGACTTCTACATGTGCAAACTTCTATTATCTGGTAAGTTGTAACGTTGAGGCATCAGGACAATGTGAATAATTTCAATTACACTTTGAGGTTATATATAGTAACAATACAAGCACGCTACTAACAAAGTATTGCCATTATATCCCAGTGTTCCCCAAGTAGGATCTAGCACTTCTGATGGTCAAGGCTGTAGACAACTTTTTTGTGTGGTACTAAGAGGGAAAGAAGGAATGGACCATGGGTGGGTTCCAGGAATAATAAAGTTTGGATMAAATATTTTTAAAATGACATTAGTAGGAAATCCTGATCAAAAGCTTCAAATTTGACCTCCTCTGATAAAACCCTTGACAACAYTTGCCATTGGGAAATTATTCAAAACAGAATTCTAAGCAACACAGAATTAAATATGAAGCTCCTACATTCCCTCTGCACTTACATCAATGCTGCTTTCTACTGGGCATTTTCTGCCCATGCTCAAGTCATCTAGAAGCCACAGAGTCATAACTATGAATCCAGGCTAAAGCTTTATCAAATGTACTCCAGAAGCTGCATTARTGAGGCTCAGTACCATACTAACTATGGCTGCAAAAATTCCCACTAGAAACTGGTGAGATCCAGCTAGCTCTATTTAAAAAGCACCATATAGATTGCCTTAAGAAGTCTGTGTAGCAAGAAGTACGCTGCTAATGTCAGAGATTATGACCATGCACAAAACAAGCTACAAATAAAAGCCATGGTAATTTTGAGTCTCATGCTTGTTTTGGTAGAACACCAGTATGCTACTWATTTCAAGCTCCACTGAAAATGCAGGAAAGCCCTTCTGACAAGCAGGACAAGGCAGAGTTTCGACCCTGCAAAGAGGTTATGAACATGCACATTTCAGAGAACTCTACAAGGAAATAATGGGTTTGCACATGGAAATCTCTTCATAAAAAATGATGTCCAAATAGAGGAAAAGTTTGAGAATTAAAAATAATAGGAAGTAAAATAACTTAATCTACTGATAATGATCCTACACTCATAAGATACTTTCATTCCAGTAGATCCAAATAAAAACAATTTGCGGTCTACAAAAGGGAGGCAGGCAGGCAGTATCTGTTTATTGATCTGCAGATGAAGTAGAGCTGGAGCTTTCCATGAATGACACCACCTTTCATGCCATGCAAAACTGTCACTGGYAGTATCAGGAAGACAACTGAATAAAAGATTTGCTGCCCCTGCAAAAGAACGAGGGTTACTGGCAGAACAGCTCTGTGAGGATTAGTTACAGAATTCATGCCTGTCTGCCAGGTCAATACTGTAAATTTAAAACCAGCCTGGGATTTTTTCATACATTCTGTATAAAATATATAGAGAGAGGGGATCGGGTACTGGAAAGATAACAATACTCTTTTTATTAAGGGACTGGCTGTTTATTTCTGTGACTAGGGTAACTAAGGCAGGTTATTTATCTACTCTCTAATCAAACTACTCCAGCTATTAAAAGTATTTTTTACACAATTTTTAGAATTCAAATGAGTATATGAATTGAGTGAAATGATTCTTGTCTCCCTACAGGAATATGGGAAATAAGAGCCAGAAGTTTACCATGTACTTAAAAAAAAATTAACTTCCCTTTCTGTGAAATAGCTTCCTCCACGTGAAAGTAAAAGACAAGCTTAATAAATAAATAGATAAATAAAATCAGCAATTCATTTGAAATACTAGCTACCTTACAGTCAGTGATCATACGGCATGATTTCAGGTGAAGAGATATCAAACCTAATGTCAGAAACAAATCCCAACGTAGATAATTATATAGCAGCTATGCTACACACTCAGCTCAACAGTACTCAACCCCTACCGGCTGCCAGTGAGCATCAAAGCACTGACACTGGTTCACCTGAGTTAAAGGACTAGTTCTTTTAGCTGGAACCAGCAGCGGTTTCCCCTTTGCTAGTCAGATCAAACAACTGAGAAATCACAAAACAGGCTTCACCAGCATGTTACACCTCTAGTAGTCACAACTGGAAACAATATCCGTGTTTCCTGCCCTGCCCTGCAGAGCAGTCATGCTGTTAAACAGCCTCTATGTTTTACYAGAAGCTTGTTGCACTTCAGCTGCTAATCAATGATTGCACTGTGTATTTTACGTACTATGGGAGTCAAGAAAAAAATCACAGAAATAAACTCAATATCTTAGTCAAATTTGCTCACTGAAAAGCTGYGTTTCCCTCCCTCATTCTGCTTGCCACAAAACGATTACCTTCCTGCAATGCTACTAACCTAACTTAACCAGCAGCAGTCTAGCAAATGCTATGCTACCTGCATGGCTACAAATACTGGAAAAGCAGCGTTATCACCTAACAAAAGTAAGATTTTGAACATTTCTGTATTTTATATGCTGATTAGACTCTAGTTACAACTAATTTTTATAGTTGTGATTAAAGCTTGGATTTTTATAAACCAAAATTCTCATATCATGGGCCATAATCACTCAGTAAATTATGATAAGCACCTTAAACAATTATGCATGCATGCATGCAAACATCCATATTATTTTTAAAAGTATTGGTGAAATTTACCAGCATAATATAATTTGAAACCCTTTTAACATCTACAGTGACTGAAATGCTTAATTGAGATAGGAATAGCTCTTAATTGAGATAGGAAGTCATATGTGTAAATGAATTTAACATCTACATGTACATTTATGTACAATATAGACATTACGTGTTTATCATATTCATAAACACTCCAGTGAGACCATCCTAAATGATAATACTTTTTCCTGAATAATCTGACAATAAGGTATTTACAAGAAACCAAGATTACGATATAAACCTTTAAAAGTTTTGCACAATTGCAGACTTACTGACTTCAAATCAAATGCTGCAGAAAGAAAAAACAGGTGACTGTTTACCTGAAAAATATTTTCAAGATTACAATTTGTCTTATGTTTCTCGGGCCASGAGAATTTGCCTTCATTTGCTCATTTCCTAGGTTGTATGCATAAATATTTCCTAGCTCCTTTCTAAGATGGATTACAGCTTACCTTAAGAGCTGTCCACCAACGATAGTATGCTAATTGGTTACATCCATGTACTTGCACAGAGAATTGATGCGAGTTCCCTGAAAACGAAGTTACAATTTTAGTAACAGAAAAAGGGGGCACTGAAGCTATAAGTATTTATATAGTTTATATAGTATAGTATATAGTATCGTCCAATAGCATCACAATGTCTGTAGATAGATCTTTCTCTTAAAGTTATGAGCTCTGGAATAATTATTCTACAACAGAACTARCTACTGCAGCCTAAATAGGACACTAATTTTAACTGAATAAAACCTATGTAAAGAACACATTTACACTGCCCCAAGTGGCTCAGAAGCACTGTATCCTAGGCACTCAGCTCCAGCAAGTAGCCACTGAATCTACCGCTGCTACTGAAGCATTYGTCAAACACTCACATTAGAGAAGAGACCAGACGCTCAATGGTAACATAATGCCTAAACATACAAATTGACACATYCTGGAATTTACTAAGAGACCCAGAGCAGAGCTGATACCTATTTTCCACTTAAAGTCAAAGAGTATTAGACTCCGAACTTATTTCAGTGGTTCAAAAAATCCTGCTGCATAGCTATCTGTATCTTTAGATCTCTAAACATCTTTGCAAATCCAGCTCATCCCTTTATATCCCGTCTTTCTAGCAATGGTGTTAACTTTGTAAGGTACTTCTCGTCCACCTCAGCTTACAGCTGCCTGACAGAAAGCTATTAAGGTCCAATATCCACTATCTACCCTCATGGTAATAGGTTTCTGCTAACGTTTCCATTTCTACTTCACCATGACCCAGAAGCRTATGTACACCTGGTAGCCTTACAGGATAAGCAGCCTGCCATCGGCTGGGTCACAAGGATCCTGTGGACAGAAATCTGTGCTCTAGCAGGCTTTGAATGCCACCCCCCAAAAACCAACCAAACAAAAACTGACTACTGACAAATCCTGGGTTTGCAGGCGGTAGTAATGTTGCCTGATATTAGTAAAGGCAGTATCACAAGCACATTTTCAAGAGCAGAGATTAAACATATATATTCCACCCAGCTATCACATTCCCCACTAGCCACTTCAAACCCTGGTATTGGGCACTGAAGACCAGGAGACCACACTCAACCAYGAGCTAAGCAAGAATACAGAGCTCTCGAAAACATACACTGTTTCAGAAAACCTGTCTTCTTTDTTTCATTTTTACATTTGATGCCCAATTTATATAAAAATGCTATGTCCATGTTTCCACATAGCAAAAGGGAAAAAAAAAAAGAAAAAAGATCATCTTCAGCAGAATCAACACCTGAATATTTCAGGCCTTACAGCAGCCTTATTTAACAATGTTACAGGCCTCACGATAGCCTTACTGAGCAACTGCAGTCAGGACTTGATTTAAAAACCTTASCAGAGCCACAAGCTCAGTAGCTATAGCAACATGCTTAACTTCTGAGAGGAAAAATTTTCTTCTATTGGTTCAAACAAGATAACCTGCCCTAAAATAGATGCAAAATAGCTGTCATTGCAGATGTGTAGTTTCAGAGAGAACACAACCATAAAAATCAGATTCTTTCAAATGYACAATGCTCCCTTTTACAGAAGTCAAAAAGCTAGCCTACAGGCAGGGGGTGAGAGTTGGGTTTAATTCCTTTACTCTCAGYGTTTTAAAAGCTAAATCGTTTATCTCAAGGCTTAATTGTGCCTTTTAACAAATTAGACTTCACTGGAAATCATTATCTGTTTTCCCCCTTTCTGTTACAATTCAAAGACAGCATCTGTTAAAGAGCACATATGAACCATTTCCCCCTCATTACTCAAAGAGTAAAAAGTCATCCCAAGTTCACATTACTTCAGAAGGTAATTTCTGTTCATCTGAACAATTTGGTATGTGTTCATTCCTTTGCGCACAGCTTTGCAGCCCAATTTCCAGAAGTGTGCTGACTTAATTTGTTTTGTACCCATTCACTGTGACCATGCTAAAGAAACGGCATGTTTTTTAAGTCAGTGTTCCATGGCAGCACTGCTAAAAATACCCTCTGTGTTGTATTTGTTATACTGAGTGATCACACATGCCTCATATACAAATTACACCAAGAAAAACAAAACCTGACAGTTCCCAGAACCTTCACAGGCCACGAACCTGATCCATACCCTGGAGTCCAGGAAAAGCTGTCTTACCGGGGCACCCCCCGTCCGGAGCAGCACGGGGGGCAGCTCCCCCCTGCCCACCACCAACGGGCTGGTTTAGMGCAGCGGCTGAAGCTCCGCGCGGAGGCTCCCAGCAGCGGACCCCTCCGCAGTCGTTACACGGCCGCGAGCCGGCCCGCCCGAGCGCGCCGCTGGGCCTCCTTACTGCCCGAAGTCTGCTTCAGGCTGGCCCGCAGCTCCTCCCGCAGCGTAGAGCCCCCGCGTCAGACCCCACCAAGCGCGATGGACTGGGCGCACCCCGAGAAGCCGCCTCGGGAGCACAGCTGCTCCGGCGTCCCCCCAAGGACCCCGCTCCCGCTCGCTCGCCCGCCCTCGACAGCCATACGCTGTGCAGGGTTCCAGGCTTGAAAGACTTTCTCCAGCAGTTTTCTGGGCGCAACAGCCTCGGGTTTTATTTGTTTGTTTGGATTTTTTTTTTCTACTTCCTCCTGCTACAATTAGACTGCGAAAAGGAGATGGCATAGCCATTAATTTTGCACTGCAAGGGCCCCAGTCAAGCCAATTAACAAGAAGTATTAGTACTGCAAGCCAGTGTTTAATTTGTGGCCTTATTCACAAACCAAAAAGATTTACAAACAAAGCAACTAGCAACAGAAAATCCAGTGTTAATATAACTCAGAATTTTGGCTTAACAAAAGAAAACTCACAAAAAAGAAAAAGATTTGAGGAGAACTAAAACAAAAAGAATCATTTTATTTTTCTAATTTCAAACTTAACCATTTTTTTTATTATGTATAAACTGTGGTTTCTAGTGAAAAGTTTCTCCACTTCTTCTGCTTCTGTTTTGTTCATAGACTAGTAGAATATGGATTTAGCTAACAGCACTTTTATCTGAATTACAAGAATGATAAAATTTAACCATCTTAGTAAAAGGYTTTAGATCCTAAGCTTAAAAGTTAAGAAGAAAAACAGTAAGGAGTGCGGGCTACACTGAAGGCTCTACCTGCTCTGGTAAGCAGGATTCATTTTTTCTTTTGTTAAGGCCTTATRWGATAGATTCATTTTCTGAGACACAMAGTGAAAGTTGATCTGAAAAAGATTTTTTTTTTTGAATCTGATTGTAGGGAAAAATATCAAAGAACAGATATCACTTCAAGCTTAGAATAAAAACTCTCTAATTGGAAATAAATGGGCATTATTCTTTTTTCCTGAATTGCTTTTCTTTTAGCTTTAAAGMAATATCAAAGTAACAGATCTACAAAAGGCAAGCAGTATTTTATATCAGCATTATGTTTTATATTGGCATTATAGAAGTCCAGAACTAACATATCATGTATGCTCTTTCCAGCTTGATGCACAGAAATTTAAATTTGAATTTTCCATATCTTTAATAGAAGTGAGATAGTTCACTCTAKAAATGTAACTTGTCAAGAGTTCACAAGATTAACAGTATTTAGTAAAAAAAAAAAAAAAAAAATCACAAGATTAACAGTATTTAGTAAAATAGTAAAAAAAAAAATCTTACTCTGAAGCACTTCACCACCCATATAAAAACTTAAACTTGCTCAATCCTTTATGTTCACAGTATAATCCTATAATATGGAGTTGCAGAATAAGGTCTGATCCCACTGGAAACAAAGAAGAGGAGTCATGTGAAGACTCCCAGTGAGAAGCACTGCAATAGACCATTCCACTGCACTGGTGGGAGACTGCTTGCCTCCAGTCTGGATGCCAGTGGGTAGCTTTCYTTTCAGTAAACCAGCATATATTACTATACTGCAATACATGGCCTCAGGGTGTTGAGGGATAATCCCTGCTGGACAGAAAAGGGAGATATGCTTCAGTCACTGCTGCGATTAACACACATGTATACTTTATAACATGTCCAAGAGTTCCCCTATCTCATTTCAGGTATGATGAAATGTTTTCATTTGGTTCATCCAATTTAAAGAATTTCTTACTTGGACTTTATCACTCTTAGAGTCATTTGGACAGCTCATGAGAGCATTTCATAATGTTAGAAGCACCAGGAAAGGGACACAGAGTTATATAACTCAGCAAGGAAAAAAACATTTCCAACTACTTACAGTTTCCCCACCCAAAGTATTTTAATCAAACTATTCCACTTAGGTCAGTTGGCTGTTTAAACAAACATTTAACAGCGCAGATTTGCAGCACTGTTTCAGTAAGAAATTGGTAGTTAATGTTAACCACAGACTAGGCAGGGAGCTTTCTGAAGTCACATTAATTTCGAATTACAAGGTTAGTTTATCCGGACAGAAGGTTCCAGTAAAGTTCTCACTGTTGCTACCACAGTTAGGAAACCTGCAGAAGCCATTTAAATCCCTGGTCTTAACATACAAGCAAACCCTCCCACTGCAGAGTTCCACTGGGAACAAGTTTGTTTGGATTTAATATTGAGTAACTCTGTCAGCAAAGGTTCAGAACACCTACTGTTTATACCAGACTTCCGGGGACGCATTTATTGTTATAATCTGCCTGCTAGCATCAGTCACAAACATGGTCTCATTTCCAACAGAAATCCAGTACTACCAAAGTAGGCCATTTCTGGCTTGGTTCTGCTACCTCTTTAAGAGAGGAATATATCGAGAGTCACACGGAGCTGCTTGGCCCACGATATGCACGACAGAAATAGGAGCATATGCACAGTGGGTATAATGTTCCCAGAAGCATCAATATATTTGCATTTCCTGAACATATACTGCTCATATCAAGGCACATGCAGTGTGCTCTGACAAAGGCAAATGGTATCAGGCAAGAACAAGAAGCACATATATTAGAGCAGGAGGCATAGTTAGGATTTCCTAGTGTCAGGAGGTCTGAAATACAGGCGCAAAATCCTCAAATTCTCAGACATACCCTATGTCTCAGAAAACGTTTAAATTTGACATGTTTAAAATTAATCTCCTGAGGAATGCACTGGAGATACCATACCTCCTGAGAGGAGCAGCTTTTACTGCTAGATAAGATTAAAGGAACAGARTCAGAGTTTAAGATAATATTCCATTTCGGGGCAGAATTACAGACTTCTAAATGCAGAGCAGACTGAGGAAGGCTGACTCTTCCAGTGATTGCTTTTACCATTTTACCGGCAAATAAATCAGTTTTACAGTTCAGGGAGCCCATCTGTGTCTTCAGAAGACCACCACATCTTTTCCATGAAATCGCCTTTCATTCCTGACTGTTAAGGCATCGCATAGACTTTAAAGAGAAGACTACCATTAATAGTTTTGCCTTTATAGGCAAGCCACAGAGAGCAGTAGTCAAAAGTAACAGTTACTACCTTCATTTTAAAGTTGGAGAAGGAAAATAAAGTCAGAAAGGAAGTGGCTAATAATGAGCTATTGCATCTTAAAATGAAGATGTACAGAAATTCTTTAAGGAAGACTTGCAATGATTTTAATTAGATAATTGTTGGAAGTGAATAATGCTGGTAACTGCAATATTTTATGCATTTTCAAACAACATAAGAAAGATTGTCCTATTTTCATAAGTTCACTGAGGCTGATGCATAAGCAAGGAAATAAAAGTCATTTTTGAATCTCCCTTCTTTTTAGGAAAAGCATTACAATTCAGTGACCTTTTTGCAAAATGGTGGGGGAAAGAGAGCGAGGAGGGGGGGAGTTCCTATTAAAAACATCAGTCATTTCAAAGTCTTTACAAGTTTACTCTCCACTTTAGCTTTTTCCCCAGAAAAACAGGGGGATGAGAATGGGAATTGGATACACAAGAACTTCTTTGGTTCTAGCATTAATGAAGTGAAACATCATAGTTGCCCTGCAAGGGTGGGTAAACTGACAGAAASAGCAGGAACGAGTTGACCTAGGTATTTCATCAGCAATTAATTACAGTAAAATTAGTAGTTGTAACCTCTGATGAGATTAGTTAGCAGATCAAACGATTAAAACAAAAATGAAACCCTAACCCAACTTTTATTACTGTAAAAAGAGGGTATCTCCCAAAAACTTCTCTTAAATTTTGCCAGTTCAAATGTTCTCTTCGCATCACTTGGCGCTGCAGTTTCCCTGGTCCTGAAGCAGTCTGGACGGGGCAGGAGGGTGCCAGGGCCCCGTGGACCAGACTAGGGCGCTGCCGCCCTGACCAGCCTCGCCGGGCCTCCACGCACACCCCCCGACCCAGCAGCTCCCTTCAAAGCCAGCCCTGAGCCGCACCTCGGCCCCGCACCYGCCTCGACGCTCGCGGGAGGGTCGCCGGGACGCGCTGCCGTTGCCGCCGCCGTGCCCGTCCGCGCGGGCCCTGCGTCGGGGCCGCCCGGCCTCCTCCTTCCCCTGCGGAGCAGCCTCGATCCCCACCACCTCCCCCAACATAGACGTTGCGGTGTTGCTGTCATTGCCCCTGCTCACTTGCAAACGGAAGGCTAAATACTACGAGGATCTCTTAATTCAAATATAGAAAAGGGATTTTTAAGACAAAGCTATGCATCTGTAACACTAAATGGTTTCAATGCCTTGAACTGTAGCGATGCTTCAGCCGAATTAAGGATGCAGAGCTATAAAGCACAGCCTAGTCTCTTTAAGGACCTTTAAGTCAAAAATTCCTGTGGACTTCAGCAGGTCACAATTTGGCTTTTCTGCTCTCTGTAAGCAGCTTTATAGCAACAGGGGCTAAGTTATTTCCTGGAGGCTCAGGGGCATTGACTGAAAAAACATTAATCTTGATCCAATATGTTTTTCCATCCCTCACTTAACACCTCTCAATCAATGCCAGCAATACTGTAATTGATCTAATTTTGTGTCAGTCACTCTAACTATTATTCAAAGATTTTTCTCAGATACACTTCTCAAGTAGAAATCTTGGCAAGGAAGACTTTGTTGTATGTCAAAAAACAAAGAATGACAAGAACTAATGCTCATGATCAATGTTAATATCCCTACTCATGCATAAGAAAAATATATACATATATTTTTGACTGCCTCAAATACCATTTTTTATTTTCTGATGTAGTTGGTGTACATGACTTATTTCTCCCTGTTGGAAAGGGAACAGAATCAGCTATCAGAATTCAAACAGATTATCATGTAGTCTATTAATGTCCAGTTTCATAAACTGCTAGGGTGTATTCTCAGCACTGCAGCTGTTTATATATGGGGGGAAAAAAGCAGGGGGTGGGGAGATTAATCATATTCTTTTTCTAAGAGCAGACTGAATTTGTCAGTTGGAGAAAATGGCTCTTTAACTATAAACAAGCAAAACTAAAGAAGTTTGAAGGAAAACAACCAAGTCAGGGCTAATAATTCAGAAGGAAATGGCTCATCCTCTGTATTATTCAGTATGTGTTTAAGTAAAAGACAAATTCACAACTGTTGTACTGACCTCTATAATTTACTCTCCAATGCGAGATCCAATATAAGATGTCAAATGATACCTGATCTCTAACAATAGTTAAGCAAATAAGACACACTAAATAGAGACAATTACATTAKCAGAACTGAAAACTTAATTTTTAGAATTAGTTATTACATGGGGACAGTCATGGAACATGAAGAAAGTTCTATAGACTCTTATACTAAATATGAATATATTTTTTTCCAAGTAAACTCTTCTGTTTCTAGTATTTTGGAGGCAGAGAAAAAGAAGAAAAAGGCACGCAACAAATTGATACCTTACTCTAGGTGTCAAGACACTGTCATGGTCTGAGTGGGGTCAAGTTCCAAAACATCAATTAAACTGCACTGGATCAGGTCTTGGTTGAACCTAAAAAGTCAACGTCACTGCTGTTAAAGTGCATTTATGCTGTCTCTTTTCCTGTTTTTTATTCCTCCATGAACCAGAAGCATCCTGTCAACAGATCACAGATTTCGCTGGTTATCCACATCAGTACATATGGAATGGTCAACAGACAGTTGCATTGCATCAGAAATTTTTAAGATACTGGCCTAGTTGCTTCACAGGTGAGTAAATAAGTCATGTGAATTGATCCCTTGAGTAATACTTAACAAGCCTGACTGTAGTTACTGTATCATGCTATACTTTAAATTGTCAGATCCAAAGCGCAAACGGCACATAGTTCTCTAACAACTTTAATACTGGCAATAGRTGTGTGGCTGGAACAGCTCTGCTACAGTAGCTGCTAGCAGAAGGATAAAGCCATGTCTTTCCTGTCAACTCACCTCTGCCAAGTAGCCTTAATAAAAGCCTCTCAAAACAGAGCCTCTGAAAGTATAATGTCTCCACAAACATTTTCTTTGTCAGCAAAGTCTTTTTGTCTTTTTCATTTCTTCTTCCTTATTCACATAGAGATTTAACAATCTAGCAATCCAATCTGCAATCCAGGCTTGTGATCAGTGGCACAAAGTCTAGCAGGAGACCAGTAATTAGTGGTGTACCCCAGGGGGCAATACTGGGTCCAATCCTCTTCAATTTATTCATAAATGACCTGGAAGATGAGATGGAGTACACCCTCAGCATGTTTACTGATGATACAAAACTGAGAGGAGTGGCTAATGCACCAGAAAGCTGTGCTGCCATCCAGAGGGACCTCAATGGGCTGGAGAAGTGGGCAGAGGGGACCCTCATGAAGTTGATTCTGCTTGAGCAGATRGGTTGGACTAGATGATCTCCAGAGGGTCTTTCCAACCTCAACCATTCCGTGATTCTGCAAAATAGCTGTTGACACAACCAAGGACACAGTGACCTGTGGCATGGGCACAACAGCCAGGAACTGCAGCACTAAATAATACCTATTAGTCATTCTCAATGTTTCTCTTAAGTGTCTTACCAGTTGTCTTTACTAAAGCATGAGAATCTTCAGTTATGAAGAATGACAATGGATTCCTACCTAAAAACCACTTAGGATAAACTCTGTATCTCACGGCTTAGTCCTTCTCTGAGCCACTGTTTTAAAAAAACAATATACTAGATGAGCTGCCAAGTGATACACCATAGCTATATTAATCAGTCCAAGTTTCCCTAATTCCATCTAAATGCTGTCTGAGATTCTGACATACTTTTAGCCGAGAGGAAAGAAAAGACTAACCTGGAAATCCTGAAAGACTGAAAAACATTCCAAAGACACTAGCCCTAAACTAAATAAAAATTAACAGGAGTTAAAAAAGAAACATGGACCTTTAAAATAAAATCAACAGGTCTTAGGAAGTCTATTGTTCAAAGGAAGTTTAAATTTTCTAGTAAACATATTGTTTTTGTAGGTCTAATAATTTTGACTAGATTGTTTTCTTTATAGTTACTGATTTTATGATAAAAATCTCAATTATATGAGCCAAAACATAGCTTCTTTTACAGATCCAGCATATGTATCCATAGCATTTGACCACACAGATATTAATGAGAGCAGTCCAGGCTCTCATTATGAACAGGCTGTTCATATTTAGGTACATCTGACATGTCATATTTTTACAAATTAGGAAAAAGATTAAAGTCATTCCTTCTAAATTCAGAGTGCAGAGAACTTAATGAAAAGCTTAATTTTTAAAATATTTTCATACACAGTATCTAGTCTGATTAAAATATTTACAACTAAATATGGAAGCTTTATTCTGCAAGATGTAATCCTGTTACCAGTTAAATATTGTCCCTCTTGTTAGAGATTTGACTGGTAAGCAGGCCCTGTAATTTTTAAATCTTTACAGACATATTCCAGAGCCACTGAAAAACAAATTTTCCTATGCTTCATGTTAAAACCAGTTTCACATAATACTAGTCACTGTAAGCCAGATTCCTTTTGATCATGCTACACTGCAGATCTTACTACTGACCTTGACAATATTACAATAATATGTCAGTCCTCTGACTTTCTCCCTGCTGAGAGTCCAACTGTATAAACTATTTTGTTCAAAACATATCGCTGAGAGAAAAAAGGCACACTGTTCCCCCTGCACAAGCTAATAGGCAAATGTTCCAGAGCAGTTACTCGAGTGTCTAGACAGTATTTCTCCCAGGGACACACTTTATATAATAAAGTTTTCAACAAATTAACAGTGGGTATGGCTTCTAGTTTCACTAGTCCTTGCACAGTTTTTTATCCTCACAGTAGACAAGGATTTAATTTGATACAGTCTTCTCTCCCTGTTAAGTACAACCCTCCCTTTTAGCCATGTAGTTGCATCTTAATCATACATTGGTTTACTTTGTAAAATGTATTTGCTTCTTTTTAAGCAGACTGCAATTTCTTCCACTAAAATAAATAGCATAGTATCAAATTTTGGACCACAAGGCCACTGCAAATTCTCCAACTCTTTCGTGGAATACTATATATTAATGCTTAAAACTCTTCATTAAAAATGCTATTGAAAGTGTTTTAAAATGGTTTAAGAGATTATCTACTTTGGTTTCACAGACAATGAGTGGTTTGAAAAACTCTGCCCAGAAATGACTGCTCTCAGCTCAGGACCTATCAAAATTTCAAAGTTTGAGAAATTAGTTATTCAAGAAAATKATTTCAGTACAGGGCTGGTTTATTTTAGATTTCAAATTGAGTCCTTCATTAGRGATTTTTAAAGCCCGTGTATGGTCTGGCCTAATCAAATCTTCCCCTTAATGATCTGACAACACACAAATGAGAAGGTTTTTACACCTAGCATATAGCGCTTTCTCATTTGAATTGCTTTGAGGAAAGATTTCGAACGTGATTGTTATCATTCTTTATGTTTGAGGGAAGCACGAACTTGAACTTTCAATTAATTTATTGAATCTACATTTTGACTACTGTGTAAAAGTAACCTTTCTCAGTTTCCTCTATGTTAACAGTCTTGTGATGCCAATCAAATACAGCACTAAGGTAGGAGCAAGGATTATTAGCTGTCTTCTGCTGTCTTGCTTCTACTGAAGTATAGCTTCTACCTAAGYACAACTATATAACTTCCCCCAAACCATCAAGCAAGACTTACACTCAGCAGTCAAGAACAAAAGAGACCTAATGCATCATAGCTGTCATCAGGTAAATGGGAGGTTCCTAAAACATCTGGAAAAAAATCCTACTTCAAATTGCAGGCATATTATCTGTAATCGTAAACRAATTTTTCTCTAAAATAATTTTCAAGTCTTAAGAAAGTAATTTTGTATTCTGAATTAGTGAGGTAATTTCATCAAAACTTACTATCTTTCTGCAAATGGATGTAGTTAAATATCTGGCTCTCAGCTGTACTGAAATGGATGTGTTCCAATGGGCTGCTGGCATCCTACCAGTGAAATGAAAGCATCTCAYCTTTGGCAATACGGACTGCTCTGATATCCACAAAAGGATGTAAAACTTTCTCCTCAACACAATAAACTCTCCTCCCATAAACAGATTTCAGCTAAGATGCATCAAAGTCTCACATAGAAACTCAGCATCAGATAAAAAAAAAACTTCTGTGTTTCAGTTTTTTGCAGCAAATTAAGAGTTAATACTGTTCTGGAGAGTCACAAAACTGAAAAGTAATCCATTTTAAATAGCCTTAATCTRTCAGAGGTAGACAAAGTCAAAATGCATTTTCATCTAAAAATGTCTCAGATTCTGAAGGCCCCATATATATGTACATCAAGAACCCACATTTTAATATTCATAGAATTCCTTAGTTTTATGTTCCAATAGTATTACCTTGAAGGCTAATGGAGTAAAACACATAAGTATCATGCATAAAATCTTCTTTACAGGCAAAAGTTAGTACCATTACTTAATATGTAGCACTAATGCAACATGCTGTGACCTACAGAGAAGATGAAGTCATGGAGTCAATGCAACAGATCTCAGTTTATTGGTAAAAAGCAAAACTCAACATAATGCTTACTACTGTGATTAGCCCTGTTGAATTCAGTAAAACCATTTAGCAGGGCAGGTGTTATGTTAACTGAAAATACAGAGTGTTATTTTACATATTTGATATAATGAAGTACTGATATGGAAAGATAAAAGAAATGGAGGCAAACACACTGTGTTATGAAATAAGTTGTTTTCCAAGCACAGATCCATTCGAATTTGTGCATCTTTAATGCATCTTCAGCRGAACTTGCAACAATTCAAAGACATGGACACTTAATGTAAGTATTTAAAGACTTYGGACATTTGTATCTGAAATTAAAGGAAAGGCAAGAGATACCCCAAGCTTATTCTCTTTTTAYACTTAAATACAGCATCAGGGAAACTACAGCTGTAACAAAGCAAATTTAGCTTGGATTTTTAAATATTATAAAGCTGTATTTCAGACCTGGRAGTTTCTAGCAGGGTTACTCAGAAGAAAGAGCAGCTAGGTGTAAGGCATGTCTGCTAAGGGATGCAAAATGCTTTTGCAGAAACCAGTATTCTGATTGATATTCTGGGTATTTCTGACAGTCTGCCTACACTATCTACCTGCTTCTTGACAACTGTTTTCTCTAAGTCAAATATAACTAGATATTTAAGGTCAGCTCTCTGTTTCAAAAAGATAACTGTCCATCTGCCCAGCAGCTGAGTATCTTGACTTTGTACAACCTCTTGGGTAGCTGCAAAACCAAAGAAAGAGAAAAAGAGAGGTGTCAAAGGATCTTCTTCAGAGCTTTTCAAACAACACATTTGAGCAATGATATTTCCTTTTGTAATAATAATTTGAGATTGGAGAATTGGCATCCCACTCCAGAAGAGCTGTAGAGTTAGAAATCCCCATATTGTTTACTCAAAAAAGCAAAAACTACTCATGATTTCTGTTAGTGTTAGAAACAGTTCCAGACTGCATAGGCTTTTCCCAAATCCTTTGGGCACAAGCCTTTTTAATATCTTCAGTCCAAYAGCAATGGCTCAGGATGCAAATTAAGGACTTCATTACCATTTCCTGTTTCTTAAACCTTTACATCATTTATCTTACTACTCMTTCACAATTCAGCAGGGCAGGCCTGTGATGGTATTTTTCTACATAAATAGGAGACACCAAAGATGAGATTCATTTTACCTGACTCTATTGGTCCATAATGCAGAAATGTCTGAGCTGCTTAACTAGAATGCCTGCACAGCCAGTAAAGAGAAACAGGCATTTCTCAGCCCAAGTTTTCTGATAAGACAGTCATCAAAACAGGTTAGACAAAGTATACCCTATTACTTGGTAGCTGATGCCTTAGACATTGTCCTCAATATACAAGTAACTTGCACTGCATGGAAAAATCACCTTCATCCTACCCTCATGTATTCCGTGAAATGAGCAAAAAAGGTATCATAAAAGCTCAAATTACATGTTCTTTAAACAGAAAGCAGAAAAGCTAAATACTCCACTTCTAGTAAAGGAAGGTAACTTAATTTGCAATCTTTATTTCTGGCTCAGAAACGATCATTAGTTCAGAAATTTGAAATGAAAATCAAGTTCATTCCACATGCTAAAGCGTAACTGGAGAGAAAAACAGCACTGCTATTCTTCCTCTGTGGCTGGCCACCCACAGATCCATGCAACTTGCAGCAACACCATATTGCATTTTGCTATCAGATCATTCTGCATGCTTTCAGGTCAGAAGAGTTGATTTAGTTTTCTGGGATCAGAAGACACAGATAAGTGAACAGGTTATTATGCAGAGGTTTGGAGCTCCTTATCACACTTACTTACAACTAGACACTTGCTCCCTTTATACAAATCAAAATGAAGCTATGTCATTACAACATTGATATACGTTGTTCCTCTTCAGCATTGTTTAATGTGTTTGTATCACCGTGGCTGTCAGCCAAAACAAAACTGAAATGGAAAAAAACACTAAACATTTTTTTCTCGTAATAGTATTTTATTCTGTTCTTGGTGTGTATCAGATATTTAAATAACTGTGGCTGTAGTACACTACAACAAGAGAAGGGTTTTTGTTATTTGCCCCCTAAATTCATCAGGTTCTTYGGAAGGAAACTGGAATTGGTATTTTCTGTTATCTTTCCCCAAAACAGTAAGTTGTATTAAGTAAGTTCTGTACATTAAACAAAAATTTGCATATTCAATTTATTTTTAATTAGTTCATTACTCAGTGGGTACAGTTCTAATTCCAGAAAGTGGAACTGTATAGAYTGAATGCATAACAGAGAGATTATTTGATTAATATAAAAGTTGGGGGATATTTTTGAGCATTTATTACAACTCTACTATGATGAAAAGTGTATACCCCATAGCTATTTTTTCCACTATGCACCAGGAAAGTCAAGTGCTTTAGTAAAATCAGAACCATTTGTTTTCATATTATCCTACCTTATTAAAATATAATTTAAAATAAAATAATGATACTTCACATCCTGCCTTTCTTCTAAAATGACTYAGAGATAATGACAACGTTCTTGCTTTGAAAGAGAGAGAGAGAGAAAAAAAAAGTGTTCCATGAATCTTTAAAGTATTTTGTGGTGTAATTATACGTATGTAAGCAATGGCAGTGTGTGCAGTTTTGGACTGAAAATTAGGTGATCTGGTGCAGTTTCGGTGGGACATTTAGTTGTGTACTAAAGCCCAATCCAAATTACTAGAAAGTATGCCTGAAGTTAGGCATTTCTTTATTGAAAAAGAGTGTGACAACACAAGTACAAGAATGACAACACCAAAATGTTTATCTATCTCCTTCTATGATAGGGTCTCTGTGTAGAATAAATCAGCTTTTACTAATATAAAACCTGAAGTGATTTTTATACAAMTTCTCATACTTACACAAGTGCAAATCTGAAGGCTGCACTTCTTTGGTAGATCTCATTAGTCATGCAAATCATTCCTGGAAGACTTCTTAGAACATATGGTTGGATCACTTCTCTGGCAAAACATCTTCAACTCTGGTACTCTAACCTCYGGCATAAATTTTCATTCCCTTGTTTAGGGTACTCAACCAGGCCACCATCCTTCCTCCTCATTCAATAGAGTCAATGTCTTTGCATAGCTGATCAGTCCTCACCACACAGTTGAAACTCTGTTCAAAGTAACCAGAAACTCCAGATTTGGGGGTATTAGCACTAGAGTAATGAAGCACAACTATCTAAACTCTATRCACAAGTGTGGGTATCTGTACATTGCACAACTGTTCCAGGCTTTGCACTAGCAATCATCCTCGCCAACTTCTGTTGCCAGGGTAGGACAGAGACAGACGCTTATCAGTTAGAAAATAAAGTAATTTCTCCAGTTACTACTTCCCAACAAAACATTGCTGAACTTGACACTGGAAGAGGGCACAGGAGAAAAGATAACACAACCAGTCACTGTTCTCAGATGGCAACCYCCAGTACAGCCTCCCAGAAACACCATGGCCCGGATTGGTGTGCATTCCTTCACAGCTCTACTGCTCATAGAAAATAACTGGCTTGACTTTGCACAGGCAGACAGTRGAAACCTCTAGTGTTACAGAATCACCCACACAGTACCATCTCCCAGCTACTGACTGCCACGCAGGAGGGACACTTAGCAAGGCCGGCTCTTCCGACATCCCCTGCCCGTAGACCTTCCCAGCCCCGTTAGAAGTGATGGTAGAGAAGTGGTCTCAAGCCACGAWTGTTTGTACAAACCATGGGCTTGGCTCATGCTCGTAGGGGAGGGAAGGCCTAACTGCTAAGGCAAACACTCCCTACGGCTTTGCTCCTAGCAGCTTGCCGTGAGCAAACGCCAAGTCCAGTCCAGCAAGTAATCAGTACCCTGAGGGAAACACCAGGAGGCTCCATTACAGTTTTGCATTGGATTTCCCTCATTACCACTGATTTCCAGCAGCTTTCAGTGAGCAGATGAGTAGTCCCAGTGTTCATACATTTATCCGAGAAGAACCACCAACAGAAATTTCTCACTTATATCTGGCTTGGCATAATTAAGAATTGCCTAGATAAGCTAAGATACAGGTCAAGCCAAGCCCAGGTGTTTTTAGCCTCCAGCACTATAGATCTTTCTGCCCCAAGGAATTCTAGAAAAGCCAAATGGAATTTATTTTATTTTATTGAATTAAGTTTCGTAGAAAACAACTCAAACTTACATCTGTATTGGATTACAGCTGCTTTAAAAGTAAGGGAACAGTTTGACATGAGTGTCATCATATTAGATCACCAAAATCAATTTGGACACTGTAGGATGGGAGCTGAAAAAAGTATTATGACCTTTACTGGCTGAAGAAATTTTATGAGAGCCGTAAAAATCCATTAAGATAAAAGCAAGTTAAGACATTTTTCAGCCTCCCAGTTTCTATATAAAATATGGCTAGCCTAAGACCTTAGCTTGCATCATTAGACAACAAGTACTATAATATTAATGAGACAATTCACATACCTGTGAGATTACACAGGCATTCTTGGATTAGATCTAGTCCAGTGAAAGTGGACAAAGGATTAAATCATAAACAGATGCCACATTTGTATGAAAGGCAAACCATTTGGAACAGATTTCTGAGTAGCTTTCTGCTTTTYACCTGCGCCTTCAGTTTACCATAGTACATAGCTATATAATTACAGATTAAATTGTAAATTACATTAATTATCATAGAGTCACAGATACAGATTTCTAACCAAAATAAGTTATCAGTATGATAAAAATGAAATATGTGCAATTAGTCTTTCTAAAATGTTTTATATTAATCCAATTCATTGCTATTTAGCAATTTTCCTTAGAAAAGATGAACAAAAAAGAATGCCTGCAAAGTACATGCAATTATGTACCTTATTTAAAAACATATCACCTCTATTACAGCTGTGAGCACATCCAACACATTTATTACATAACAAATCCTTGAGTTCTATTACGTAAGAAATCCCTGAGTCCCAATCACATTAGCTGTGTATTATGCATATTTTTTCCACATAACTGCACACCTGACATTTACAAAACCTGGATTAACATTTGCCATTCCTCTAATATCTTTGGTTGTTTTAAAACACATATTGCTTTTCAATATTAACATTATCATTTTTTTTTGAAAATATATATTTCTCCCTTTCCTCACTGCCGATTTTTTTCCTTATGCCTAATTTAAACTAGTTTCTAAATCTGCAGTTTGTAGATCTCATTTGTATGACGTTCACATATATCGGATTAATATATTCAGGAAAAAAAAATCTTAGCATAAAATGACTTACAAATGTCCTTGAACACTGTGAGAAAATAAATAAAYAAACTACTTTTACCATAGCAAATTCATTGTTATAAATAAAAGTACAAAAAAAATCAAATAGTTTTAGGTATTACAATTAAAACATATTGCTGGCTGGCTAAAAAAATGCAGTTATTAAACATCAATGAATTTAATGTTGCTGAATTTGATTGCAGGATGAGTAGATTGTAACTAAGCACGTGTTCATAAAAATATCACACTTAGAGATGAGAATGTTCCAGAAAATGTATGGTTTTTATTACAAAAACATTTTGTTACGGAAAAGGGTTTGGAGTTTATCTTTTTAAGTTGCATTACGAGAGCTTCTAGAACAGGCAAGACCTGCCAAAACTGCGGTCATTCATTTAATTTCTAATTCCTCCCTATGTGTGAATCTGACATACATATGAAAACAAGGGAAGATGTAAAGTCTTTTTTGGTGGGATTTCACTACACTACTTGATCACTATTGTATGTATGAAAGGGCAGCCATACAATTCTTACATTTATGGAAGTCATGTATGTTTTAAGTTTTGACAGTTTGCAAGAATGTTAGAAAAAAGTTATGCATAATTTTCATGCGTTTCTTTTTTTCAGAAGAAAASTGCTCAACGAATATTAAGGACATCTGTAATAACTGACCCATCGTGACCCAGTACGTTGTACCGTGATGCTTTACTAGCGCTTTGCACCAGTGACCCACACAAGCTAGAGATGTGAGTCTCTTTCCCAGACAGGGAAGGGACTTGTTAYCATCCATGGGAGGACAACACGCGGTCCTTTCCCTCTGGCAACTTCTGGTTTTAGATGAGTGCAGCCTTTCTGCCCATTGCCCTTTATGGTGGGCATGTATTTCAGTTCCCATTAAACACAGTGGCAGATGACTACAAAGCAGAAGCAGAACTGATCTTTAGCCTGAAAGGCATACGGAATAACAAGAGACAAACGTACAATAGGGCCATACAATTCTCTGAATGCAAGGATAATTCTCACAAATAACCTAGCGTTCTTACCCCACTTCTCCGCAAGATTTAACAGCTGAGCCATAGAAAGGCCTCACATTATGGAGACTTCACTACTTTTATGAAATGCCATAGCATACAAGAAGAATCATAAATAATTAAAATTAAATTACATTTGTGAAAATAAAGAAACCATGGAACATTCTGTGATGCTGTGTCCTTGATTATTTATAATGCTAGCTCACTTGCTTTCTGCAAGTCTTACTTATTAGGATGAAATATCCATGTATCAAAACCTTGTGCAATTTGTCAGACAGTCCAGGGTTGTATTAAACACTATCTAACAGTATCACTTTGCATCTTAGGACTTCTTTTTTTTCAAAATCTGATACCAGGCTCCCAAAATCTAGACTTCAATGTCATTTTAAGGGCAAGCTCAGATATTTAATATCACCTGGGATAAGAAGATATACTGACAATATTTTAAGATTAATTGTTTTTGGAAATGGAGTCACAGCATGTAATACCATGATCATAGTACTGGCTTCGGTTATAGGCACTATAAAATTGGATCTCACGAATCACACTATAGCTTACTGCATAATTATATCATCATGCATCAAAATCATGTAATACTATAAATACTTAGGCCATAACTTAAGTACTGCAGCAGGCCTTCTCTACTAGCAGACAGTATCACCTTCATAACAGGGTTAGAAAACCATCAGCCAGACACACAAAACAATTTTAAAAACAGGTCCCTACGAGCAGAACATCATGAGTCTAGATAATAAACTGTGCACAAGCACTTTATTTTAAAAATTTTATTAGGAGTATATTTTTATTCAATAAGGACAAATTAATGYTTTGCTTTGCTTTTGTTCTCTCCAAAACATAGGAGTAAATACATGCATACACTCTTGAAGAAAATTAAAAACAAGTAGGTGAAAAACAGCATGTCAGTTATAGGTTGATGTATTCAACCATTTGCATACAATGACCAAATTCTAGAAATTAAGCTGAATATTGCCACATGAAAAAGTCAAATCGATTCTCAAATAGAAAGTTCTATTCTAAGTATTGTTTCATTAATGGCTATAATTTTGATAACAGAAACCTATATTTCAGTGTTGTTGACACTGTAAATGTAGACTATCATTCATCTTTTCAAAGAAGTTACCAGATATGGAGAGCTCAAATCAGGAAGCTGCTGAGGACATATTTAAGTCAGTAAAATTCTGGACGAGGAACGTTGTACAGCTTATTGTACCATGCCTGAATGTTCAAGAACCAGCTCTTTTCCTCCCTTACCTCGTCCCCACTTAAAAAATATAGAATCTTCCACTGAGGTGTAAATTAAAGTTAAAAATGCCTGTTGTTTACTGTAGGAGTAGAAATAGATATTGCACAATTTGGGCTGCTGCCCAATTCAAGAACAAAAATAACTTGTTCAAACACTGTTAAACTTCAAGAAAGTTTCTGTCTTACTCCCACAACTTTAAGATAATCAGTAGCAGTATGATTTATATATGATTTAACACTAACCGCTACTTAACTGCAGACATCTTCACAGTAATAGAAATTCAGTGATTTAGTATTGCTTTAAAACAAAAACAAACCCAAGTCTTCTCTGGCAAAATATTTAAGTCATTAAATAACACAGAGTTCAAAAAATATGGAAGGAGGAAGACCATGCCTCTGTTACAAAATTAAAACAATACTATAAACAGATTTCTCTGCAATTTTAATATACATACAACAGTAAAAGGCCAAACAACCAGTCACCTGGCAACATGACATTCCTAGCACAGTTCTTTTACATTTTATTTTTATGTAAATTCGTAGAGAGGAAAAAAACCTAAGCATCAGAGCATCTAGGAAAACACAGGCAAAGCCTAAACTAAAACTGAAAAATTTGGGAAGCGTGTAATACATGAGACTTGATTGCAAGCTTTAGTTGGTGGGGAGTACAATGAGCTAAATGAAGCAATTAAAAATTATAATCAGTATCAATTTAAGATTAATACATGTATTTTTCCAAATACCTGAGTGGCTAAATATAAACTGTATTTTTTTCAAGTGTATTACATGTTATGATATAAGGATCCCATTAATTGTCCTATTTTCTCTAAAGATGGTGTTATAAGCCAAGTTAGCCATAGAAGATTATTACACTCTAAGATAATTTTAATATTTAACAATTTAACAATTTGCAGCTAAATTGGTCCCTTATATTTGGGTGTAAATCACAAGCTCTTTGCAAGACATTTCAAGGCCTTACCAATCAGACAGCACAATCCTCGCATGATTTCAAGGGTACACTGTAAAAGCAGGAAAAAATAGCCTCTCAAACAAATGCCAATAGGATGCAGTTTAAACTAAGGTAAAACATGATATACTTATGTGTCATACCTTATTACCAAGACAAAACCATTTACAAGTTTGAATTGGTAATAGAAGCTACTAAACATAAGAATATTCTATCCATCTTTGAAAAACAGCCTTTCAGAGCTAATAGTAAGGGGAGACAGGCACACAATAGCTGCTAAACAATAGTTTTACTACAATAGTTTTACTGTGGAACTACAGCTTTATGACAGAATGCAGACACTACATTTTGAATTCAAACACAGGGAATGTATAAAATACAAACTGAATTGGTCAACAAGAACAGCCTTAACACTATTGTTGTTGTATCAAGTTCCAATAGAAAACTATAATGAAAATATATTTATCATACACCACTTCCACATATGAGGATTCTCAATATTCTGCAAACTTAAATGCATAAAACTTTCTTTTTTTTATTATTAAAGGAGGCATTCTGCCATCACTGCTATCCCTCTGCCTCCTTTTCTTCTGTTTAAGAAAAGAGTCATTAAAGCTTCACACAACATAAATGAATTGTGTAATGCTGCAGCAAATCAATGGAAGAGCTAGGAATAGAATGCAGATCTCCTAGTACTAAATCCTTTACCTCAGCCACTAGACCATGCCTCTGATTGCAGCAAGTAACGTTTTACACTCCCAGCTAGTCACTAAGCTTTAAATTAAAATCCCAACCATTTGTAAATTCCTTGGTCAATCAGATTCCTCCAAGATACATTCCAAAGCACACTGTAAGGAGAGAGCACACTRTACGTATTCTGAGAAGCACACTGTAAGAAGAGAAGTTTAACAGGGAGGACTCACACTGCAGGAGCTACAGAGTGGACTGAATAGTGAAAATGCAACAACCTAGGATGCCTAAAGATTGGTTCAGTCATGTCAAGTGAAATGACATTTGCATAATACAGCCAGAAAGCCCCACAGAGATCCAGACTAACATTCAGCAAGGCAAACCTATCAGGCCAAACTTAACCAGCCCATCTCCCTTTTCCTAAATACAGCATCTCAAATGTTCCCAGTTGCCTCTCTCTGGCTTTGGGATCCCCCTTGTACCAGCCCCAGAGTTTTCTGCGGGATCACAGGATCCTGGAGCTGGCCAGAGTTTGCAGTTCTTCTCAGCTACTGCTAAATTATACACTAGTCTCTAGCTTCAAGCCACCAAACCCTTCACTCATCACATGTCCCAGTGGGAGAGTAACAAGAATAAGCAGTCTAACAAGACTGGTTAAGAGGACAYGTTCAAAAGACCCTGGTTTGCTTCTTTATAAAAACTCCACCTTTACAAGTCTTAAGTTATCATCAGTCCAAAGAAAGCGTATAAACGCTCCTAAATCAAATCTTCTTCAGAAGTACTTGGTGCAATACTTCTGAAAATTCTCCCTGGTATACTTCTTCATTAAGAGAGAGAAATTAAAGTTTATCTCGTCCTGGATGTTCTTTTGATAACTTTGGTGACTTTGAAGTGCCTGGGATTTTAGATTTTAATTGGTAACCACTGGACATCATCCAGAAGACTCAGTATAAAATACTCTGAATATATAGCATTAAGTGGACTTTGCAAAGTAATTGGACTAGCAGCYGTTCTTCTCCCTAGTCTATTAAAGGATGGAAATAAAGGCCTCTGAGTTCAACATACTAGCATTATAAACTTCAAATGTCCACCCCAGCAAGGCCTCGTCTACAAGAAGATTTTAGCTACCCACACAAGCAGCACAAATTGCAGAAGGCATAGCTTGTCCCTGCTTGAAACTACATAAAACTCGCTCATGCTATAAATCACTTGCATCACATGGATGTAAGTGGATTCCAAAGGTAGATGTGGTTTGATTATACCTACAAACAATTTAAACTAACAGGTACTGTAGCTTCATCCTGTCTTGTGCATATGTGATAACCTTGTAGATCCAGCTTCCATATTAGGTGCTGTTTGCACAAAGGGTTGTTTACAACGAATCTTCAATACTAAATATCTGCTTAGTTTTACTGTTCTGGCTTCATTTTGATTTACAACAACATGACAAAAAGCTTGGCAAAAAAAAAAAAAAAAAAAAAAAAAAAAAAAGAAAAAGAAAAACCAAAACACCACAGACAGGTTCATTTTACATCAGTAATGCTGTTTTGCTTTTCTATGTACTTACGCCTGCATATCTTTCTTCAGACAATAGGTTGCATTGCCTACAAAGATCAGGACTTTGAAGCTAGAAAGAGACATTTTAGTACTATGACTTCCAGAAAAATCTATACTAGCATCATAAAAGTACTACTGTTTTCTCTGAGCTGGGGCAATATGAGGAAAAAGCAAGAGGACAAGGCTGATCAGACAGCAAAAAAAGCATTCAAGCACAAAAACACTTTCAGAAAAATTAAAGTTGGCCAGTAACACAGGCTAGGCACAGTATTGGGTTGGGAGCTCTGTGGGGGACAGCTGTTTTTGAAAACTAAAGAATTTGTCAGGTTTCAGAGCAAGAAAGATTTATTATTGCCTGAAATTCAAGGATTATTCTCCCTAAGAAACTGTCAATTAGCATAACTTTGAACCCAGCAAAACTCCTTCTGACTGCTGGGATGTAACTATGGCAACAAGATGCAGGAACCTACAATAAATATGATACAATGTCAATAACCCAGTCTTTTTCATGTAAATAGATAAAGCACAAGAAAGACAGAAGACCATTTCCAGTGATTTAGATTCAATTTTTAGATCTCTTCCAGGCTGAGAATTTATCACATTCCAATGTCTAATAAAAGAAAGAAGAAGAAGAAAAAGGAAAAAAAAAAAAAAAAAAGCTTTTAAAACAAACAAACAAACAAAATAATCACCTCTCAGGGAAAAACTCTTTAGAATGTAAGATAAGACCACCACAGTTGCGGACTTTTTCCATCCAACCTGTGAAATTCTGTAAACAAATACCATCTCTATTAAATTCTGTAAATAGGTTTGAAATTGTTTCAGAAAATCTGTTCAGTATAATGAATAATTGAGATCTTTCTAACTGAATTTTCAAGTCAGTCCTGGTCAGTCCTGGAAATAAAATAAATAGAACAGAAAGGCTCATGAGTCTCTTACTYGGCTATGTCTCCTAGCTGCACCTGTACAGGAATGCCATTTTTATATATGGGTACATTAAGTCAGAGCCTTATATAAAAGCACAAATGGCAATGGAGCACAAAGCAGGACCTCTAGAAAGGATATTTTTCCCAGCATTTACAACTGTAAATCATTGCCTAAGCATAAAATAAAGTTCTCTGCCCCATTCAGCACAGCACGAGAAATTCATAGAAAACGATAATGCTTTTCCTTCCCTACAATTTATAAATGGCCAATTTAGATATTTTGAAATGACTGATATCAGGTGGCAMAACAAATGTGCCATCATCCAAAGAGTGCTTGGATCTGGCAGGTTTTGAAAACCAATGGCTTCCTATTACCTAAAGCATCCCTTCCCCCAAACCTAAACTATACACTAGAGCAAAAAAGCATGTCCTGTGACTAGGAAGATGCCGCCTGCATAAGAAGATAGGGCATGGAAGATGTTGTCAGAAACTTAAGTCCTACAGCAAAGAATGCAGAATGCAGTTCTGGGATTGAACTAGAAAGAGGAATAAGCATAAAGGTAGAAACTAATGAGGAACCTGGAGAGAAACAGAGAGGTAGAAAAGTCTCAGAGAAAAGTAAAAATCAGACACACAAATTCAGGAAGTAAAGAGACTGACGATGGAATGACAAATTCTAGACAAGAGGCAGAAATGACACCCGGGAAATGTCAGCCCATTACAAACAAGAAAGCTCTTAGCAAGAAAGCTATAAAGTCGCTGCCTACCAAAAGGACCCTAATTCAAATGTCATTTCTACCTCCCTACGTCTCCCTCCAATTGTGTCCAACTATGGATAGCTGTCTCCCTCCTATTCTAATCTAAACAGCTTGAAGCCACAGAACTGAACTGCACTGAGACACATGCCGGCCCGGGGGTAACCCAATGAAAGCAATAAAGATGATTCCATCTCCAGATAGATGGGTCTTCTAAAGGATAGAGAAGACAGCCACTTGTCACCCTCTTGCTGATTGCAAAGCTTTGCTAAAGCATCTTTGCATGCACTAAAGTTGTAACAGGGGCCATTAAATTCGTGTACTGCTACCAATTCATTGCTGCACTATTTTTCCCCTAGCTCAAATATTCCCTTAGGGTAAGGATTGTTTGATGCAAGCCAAAGTATGCACAGCACACTGTTTTAAGATTAACCATCCAAATAGTTACATATAGCCGAATAATATATATTTTCAGAGACAGTATAAAAGGATAGTAGCTAAAAAAAATAAAGATGTCACAGCACTGCATCAAGAGTCATCCTAAGATTAGACACAATAAAAACTTCATTTACTGAAATATAGTTTAACAAGTTTAGCATATTTTCTTGCTATTAAATGAGTTATTTTTAATAGAGAAATAGATTATCAACAAACTGAAAGCACATTTGTATTTACATTTTGCTTATGAAWATCTACTCTGCAGCTACCACATCCTGGAGCATGATCTCATCTGAGCTCACAATCTAAGTRATTTCAGCCTCACACTGTACTTGGACCCATCTGAAATTAGTCATTTGGAGAACTGAGGTGTCATTCTCCCCACCTCATCAACAGCAACTACCCGTATGAGATGGTGTACTTTCGAACAGGGCTTCTAGTCAGAGATCCCACTCCACTCTTGGAAAAAAAAAAAACAGATCTCTCTAAGCTCAAATATCTTGCTTAACTTTTCTCTGTAGTTTTAACTGGAGATGATATACTATTTCATTTTATGTCCTAAGTCAGGCTGTGTGAATAATTGATTTCTCAGTTCAGCAGATCGAACTGAATTTAAAATAACTCATCTTGCTGAAGCCCTCAAAATTTCATTTTGACATGACACGTTCCATTTCAGAATCTGGTAATGAAAGCAGTGAAATGATGGCCAGATCCACAAAATGGAGAGGAGAAAGGAGTTCCCTTTWCACACAAAAGCTCAGATTGTCCCTCTCCTCTTCTCTCATGTCTGTGACTCTTTACAAGAAAGCTAGACCAATGCAACAGCTGCSTAACAGTGAAAGGAGCCACCCTGACCTCCCTCCCTGTGCTCCCACAGCGACACACAAGCAGCAAAGAAGGAAGAGGGACAGACCTTTTTGGCCGCACTATCCATCAGGTCAGCTCGGATGCATCATAAAAGCAGTGCTCTCCATGATCAAATACTGCTTTCAAAGCGGACATTTCCCAACTGAAGGGACCAAAGGAGACTTACCTTAGAAGCAAACATTTAAGACCTTTTTCTGAACTCAAGCCTCTCGCCACTCAAACCTAGTTTTCAGTTAATTCAAGCAGAAGCTCTGAAGCAAGGTGGGGCGYTTTATTTAATTATGTTTTATAAAGTGGAACATCATCAACAGAAGAAACAGAGTGCCTGGGCAAGAAAAGCCCATAGTAAGCATTCTTCTGAGATCCAAGAGGTATGATTTACAGTCTCCTTAGTCAGTGCTGAATCAGGTTTCCCACATCCTGGGTTGTACTCTAATCAGTATGCATTCGGATAAAAGAGGAAAAGATGTATCATTTTCCCAGTGTTGTGACTTTAAACTTAGTATTTTTCCTAGATGAAATTATTCAGTTTTTTGCAAGTAGTTTCAGAACCTACGAAATTTCACTTCTAAGAAATCTTCCTGTTTGCCAAAAACATTCCTTGAATTGTCATGTATTTATAACATCCTGCATATTAAGCATCATTCCTGTCCAGCATTTCACTTGCAGATGGCATGTGTCCACATCTATAGCAACGAGAATGCTACAGAGATCTCGTGCTTTCAGGATACACTGCATTATCCAGGAAGCAATGATGAAGAAGGGAAAAACTGCAGCTGTTAAAATGGCAAAAGTGTCAGCTTTCCTTCAGGGGAGGAATGAGGATTGTGATAAAACTGTAACATCAGAATAGCAATTGAAAATTTACTGCTTCTGGCCAGATGCTAAGCAAGGTGACAATGCTCAGAGTTGCCAAAACAGCTGAAAAAYATCAATTCTAAGTGAAGATGTGAGAGCACCTGTTTTTAAAATTTGCTCATGGAGCTCCTCCACAACTTCTTAAAACTATCTTTGCCTTTAAATAAAAATAATTAAAAAAATAAAGCAAATTTCATGAAAGGACTGCTGAACATCTCTACAAGTGAAATATCYAGTAGACTGAAAAAAAATACCTAAATCCTATACCAAATACCTCAAACTCTTGGATTTGACCCTTTTTGTAAGGTAGTAGCTTCATTCYCCAGATAATATTTCTATTCATCATGAAACTAAGTGATTCACCCAAGGTCACAAACAGTCTATATCTCTTGACATCTGAGTTTCTTCTGATACACTTCACTTTTAAATTGAAAACTGCTAAGTGGCACACTTAAAGCATAATCAGAACTGGGAGGTGTCGCCTTGCCATGAGGCAAGACACTGATGGGAGCTCACTAACGTTCTCCAGCAGCAGGAGCCAGAAGYATCTTACATAGGATTTTTTTTAAGGTGTGTAAGCATTGCAGCCCTGCCACATCTCMTCAAAATCTGCCTGCATGCCATGAGATCTCACCTCTGTAGTACAGCACGTCTGCCAAAATGCAATGATCTAACAATGAATTTGCAATTCTTTTTCAGTACTGTGTATATGAACAAAACGGTAATTTTTGATGAGTGATAACAATTCCATTGTTAAAACTAAGAAAACCCTCTGAAGTAAACTCTCTAAACTCATTTAAGGTTTTTCTTTGTGATGCTCAAGATTATTATCTATGCTCTAACTGCAGTGTTCAGGACAACAAAGAATGTTCTTTTCATTTTTAGATTGCTACTTCTGTTTAATTTTAAAGAAAAACTCCTTCAACAGTCTATTATGTAGCTTATGAACAGCTGAGGCAAGTACTATCGAGCTTTGCAAAATTAGACATTGAATTTCTTAGTAGTTTACTATAAGTTTTAGTACCATGGTTAAAAATAGCTCTCCTGTGAGCTTTCAGTCCGTATCAGAGCCTGCGAAAATCATCCTCAACATCTAAATCATTACATTAAAAACAAAATAACCTGACCAGAAGCAAAGCTACATTTTCATCTTCATAAGTAACATTTCTCACTGCCATGCAAATTCCTCCATGTATATTGAAGGTCATTGGAATATAGCTAGTTAATTAGAGATGCTGGTAAAACTAAGAAAGTCCCCATGCAGAAAGGAAGGAAAAAGGCATCTCTAAAGCTTCACTTTCCACATGAAGGATTTTAAATCACCTCCCTTGCTTTCTTTATAATCCCTCGTGCTCCTTTCTCTACCCCACCCCCATCTACACACAATCACTATGGAAAATAAGCTCATTACAGCGCAGCATGGGTAAGCTATTGCCAGTCAGAAATGAATCAACTGATGCAAAGCTTCGTATTAGTGCCTGCCATCTGCATCACAAGGAACGCGTGATGGCATTCCCTGCAGACAGTAACTTATACCAGCAGCAGCATATGACACAATGTTGGATCAATGTTTAACAAGAGATTCAAGACAACCAGATTTGTCTTGATGAGTTTACGCTACCAGAACAAACATTGTTTTTCACCCTCTTCCAGGTCATCTTGCCAGGATTCCCTGTTACGTCATGCTCCTCTCGCTTACTATGTTCACTATTATACTACTTTCTTATATTTCTAAGTTAAAGCTAGTCATACAAGAAATATGACTGAGAACTCTACAACCATAAATGAAAAACTAATCAATATCTATGCCTCTGTCTCTTCTCTCCAGTAAGTGTTAGCAGATTTACCTCCAATTTTGAATAACTTTAGCTGTGTCTCTTTATGTATTACTGACAAGCATTCCCTTTCCCATTTGCCTTCATATTTAATTTTGTCAAAGAATTTGGACATGACTCAGCTGAAGTCAATAGGACACAATGGATAGGATTTCGCCTGAAGTTTGTAATATGAGATTTATGTTGCCATGACAGAGATTTATGTAGTAACAAAATTGTACTATTTTTAAGCATTCTATAGTGTATCAATAACAGGGATTACACAAATCATCCTATATGGGGGAACCGCAAAGATAGCTGTATACACATAYCTAGGAAGTAAGCATTTGAGTTCCTTTTATCCTTTTAAATAAATGATGCCTATCTCACTCATTTATTCTCTTTCCATGGGATGTTTTATGTAAATAGAGAAAAATCTGGACCTTCACTACCTAACAAATTGAATGTATTGACATATCTTACGTAACAAGTACCAGAAAAGAGGCAAAAAGTTATTTACTTTTGAGTGACACTGAAAATTAATGTAAGCAATTGTTCCCRTTAAAGCTATTTTTGTACAAAGATTTTTAAAATGTTCTAACAAATTTTGTGTATTTAAATGTATATCTCCAAGAGCTCCAAAGAGGTTCTCAAATCATGTTTTCAGTACATCTTTGCATACCAYATCCCATTTAAAATATATGCTATTTCAGATCTTGGTAAAGTTAAATGGTAGAAATATAAAGAAAGGTGACAGGCCTTTAAGACTTATTTAATAGACATCTGTAGCACCCTGTCCTTAAAACCTACCCCATATATAGCCTCACGTCAATAAAACTCAAGTAATTCATTGGACTTGTATCAACCAAAATATGCAGAATCAGGTCCAAAGTTCTTACAGAAGCTCATATTTGGCCAAAATTTGTCTAGGAGACAAATTCCATTTCATGAACATGATCATTTGGAAAACTTACTTTTCTGCCCATCTTCATTCTTCTGCTTTCACAGCAGAAAGGCAGCAGCCCTGCCCCATAAGTAACCTTAATTTGTCAGACTTTACGAACAAAAGAGAAACATTAATTTCAGTGGGATAACAGATCATAGTATCTTTCTTCTATATATTTATTTCAAGATACAGGGGGGAAAAAATTCAAATGATTGCCTCGAGCATCCTCTGAGCCCAAGTTCAGAAATGGACTTTTGCGACAGGGTTGACCATTACGATAAGATCAAAGCATATTTTGCCACTATCTAGAACCAGCAAAAAGAGACTGCAATCCAGGAAGGGACAAGTGTAWGGGGAAAGGGAGATCATATTTAAAATTCCTTCCATTCCACTGGAACTGCTACTCAGCCTTTAAAAATTGTTGAGCCTCTGGAAGATGGTTCCAACTAAGATTCCCAAAGAGATTAAGAGAAATGGGAGGCGAGCCAGCAGACCGAAGAGAAGTTTTACGTACCAAACATTCTCTTCTATAATTCACAAGGTATGAAATTGCTTCACATATTATTTGGCTTTGGCCCAAAACAAGTCTAATTTGCCAATTCCAAAGTAAAGCAAATCAATGTATACAGAAGTGACATATATAATTTATTTCATGGACTATAGAATTAAAGTACTTAATTGCTTTCTTAGAATTAAATGCCACKTTAGTGAGCCTTTCATTTTCAGGCAGATAAGTAATTCACCCTTCTTCCCAGAGCCCTATATAACATACCATATCCTCTCCTTCCTACTTTATTTCATGTGCCCAATCTTGAATGCCTTCAAATTCCCATACAAATTCAATATACAGAAAGCACAACGCAACAGGCACTGCAAGTATCTTCATCACATCGCTTTGGCTAACCACAGTGCACCATCACTACGTAAGCCAATCCAACTAATTTATAAAACACAGAAGTACTCAGACTGAACTCCTCTCCTATGTATAATTAGCTTTTTAACATGATTACTGTACTTTTAGGGATTGATTCTACCAACATACCAGGGAGGAAATAACACCAAGGAAAGCACTGATGAAAAAATAYGCTACATAGTAACTGAACAGTGATGCATGGCAACCAAGCAATGACSTATTTGTAGTACTTCAAAGAGAAGCAATGCTATTCTGTGTTAAAATGGGTTCCTTCTCTGAAAAAAAATGCAAGAGATTTCATATTTATTCCTTCTAGTTGCTAAAGCACATTTCGTTTATTTTACAAGCCAAAAGATTGTTTTTTAMTGCTAACTTTACAAACTTTAAAGTCGTTTAAAGCCATTTCTGGACCACACACTATCATTATAAATATTGCACATTTTTAATGTAATTTTTATACATATATCCTTATAAAACAAATGTCTAKCAAAAGTCTACTTTCTTAAAAATAAATTAATGACAGTTATTCCTAGGAGCAAAACTCTTCCCTACATAAGTTAAATCTGTTGGATCTTCTCTTTCAAAAATATTATTTTTATAGTAGAAAAAAATTCCTTAGATTGAAAGCCCAGGATCAGAATAAGACTAACCTTATAGGCAGATGTTAAAAATAGAACAAACACATTTGTAATGCTTCCTTTGCATTTTTTCTTAGTGTGAGGGTATGATTGCAATWGTTTGTAGAGTAGACATTCATGCTGTTCCAGACATAAGTTGTTATTATCACTGTAAACAAACTTTCAACACCCCCCCATCATATTTGCTATGGCATGAAAATCAATATATGCACTATACTGTGAAGAACCTTAGTTCAACCAGTGAGAATAGACACTCCAAAYACTCCTGTAATAATTTAGCTCAACATGTAGGTAAAACGAGCAGACTAAGATATTTGCTATATAGCTGCAAGGACAAAGGTACAGCTGAGAAAAGTGTTCTGTATAGCATGGCAAATCTTTCTCAGTTATATATAGGCCATCAAGCAAAATAATTCCAAAGATCAGGACTGTCCGGTCAGTGGCAGGCTAGTAGCACGTAGTCCACTTGGGGGGGGGAGGGGGGAAATCACTCTGACCCCAACATATTGATTAAAATTTTTTTTAATCAAATTTCACAATTACAAGGTTACAAAACAATGGGTATGTCAAGCCACAGGGTTTTGCAAGAGAATCTCTTCTCCTTTTYCTACATGTGAAAAGAAGCGTGGCAGTTTTCCCAAACATGAAAGGAAAAGTTCTTTTGCCAACCAGTTTATGGAAATACCCCACAAGGTACTAGAAGAAAACTAAAGGCCATTCTTATTGCAAAACTAACATGGATATATTTTCAAAATTCCTACCCTGTGACAATATAACAGGGAATGATTGCAAACCTGTAACCTTAACTGATCTGTTTGGAATTAAGTTGTGTTAACTGTGTTCGCTGAGGAGTATTTGTATGATCAATACAACTCAATGGCTGTGCTGTGGGCGTCTACTCCCCAGTAGTCTTGTGACAAGTGACAACTAACTGAACAGTCTGCAGAACTTCTCGTCAGCCCCCAGATTAAGATTATGAGTTTGGGACTCTGGGTTGTTAGATCACATTCTCTCCTTACTAYCTCAGTGGAGGGAAAATAAATCAAAACAGAAAGCAAAAAACTGTTCTTACTTGCTACTTCAAATCCAAAGGAATAAAAAAATGAGATTTAGGAGGATTAGGCTTTTAAAGCTGGAAATGGCTGACATCAGTGACACAACTGTAGGTGGCAGAAAAGCTAAAAATATTCATGAAAATATAACACAGTAAAAATAAAAACTTCTAGTTGGAGTTATTATTGCTAAAAAAAAAAATTGACCATGTGGTTTGATAATTCTCAGTTCATTGGATTCTTTACCTTCTGAGTTGTGTTTCCTTTGACTGCCATCCCTTCCCAGCAGCTTTTCTTCTTGACCTTACAATCCATGAATAAAACACAGTTTGTCTTGYGCTCTGCATCCATTCCTCACTCTAATAAGTCCCCTTGCTGGCTCTCTTTCCCTATTTATGCGTAGTAATATTTTGTACATGTTTAACAGAGCAGAAACTTATAAATAGCTTTTATTATACAAGGCAGGCTTGATGCTCAARCAGGAGGTCAGAGATACCAACACTTGATTCTTACTTTTCTATTCTGCTGTTCCTCTCAGTTTCTCACACCTAGCTACCCTCAAAGATGACTGCAAATGCTGCTTTGTAACTATCTTTTCACTTTGATGAACCCATTTCTTCAGTACTGGGCAATATCCTTTTTTCTTATGTGAAATATCAGAAATAGGAAGACACCAGACAGCTACCCCCAGAGTGAACCATAAATCTGCCAGTTCCACTACTTGATATGTCCAAGGCATAGATTCCTACTACACCTTATGGAATGCAGGAACCTTCTCTCCCTTGTTCCAGTATTATTTTGCTTGGGAATACTTTGGAGAGGAAACAACTCAGAGCAGATATGCTCAAGCTAGAGATAGACTGAACTGAAGCAGGGCCACTGAAAAAGCAGTGGCAAGGATCAAGGTATAGAGTTCAGGTCTAGAAGCCACTACTCTATACCAGTAACCGGCAGCCTTCTGGCATCAATCTAATGGCTTCCTGCCAAAGCCAGTTGAAGCCTTATAAACCTTCTGCAGACCCGAGAGGAACGAACAAAATGCTTTGAGCTAAGTGGCCATCATTGAGGAGAATGGTGAATGCTGTGATACGGTGGCTCCAAAAGAGGAGAATTCTTGGTCACGTTATGAGAAGAGAGACTGTACAGCCTCAAGGGTCTACAGAACAAGTTTCACGAGCTAGTCATTCCCTTCCCCTTGAGTAGTGTTACGCAGATGAAATGCCCTTAAAATACTGCTAAGTGTGGAAACAAAGAAGCCAAGTGGGGAAAGAAGTTATGTGCAAATGGTCTCCTCGAGAAGTTCCTTCTAACAGCTCTGAACACTAGCAACTTGYTCCTATACTGACTTGGTTCATTCTCTGGCCTACCAGTTCTCTGTGTGGGTATTGCTATACTAGCGGCAAGTTTCCCCATAGCAAAACAACCTGACTGTTACTATGCCTTATAAAATTAATCCAAAGTGAAGTTCTGTAGTGAAATTATCATATAAGTAAATTGTAGGGAAAGCTGATAGAGAAATGTAAGAACTCAAAACCCCTGCTACTCAATTACCACTCTCAATGCTACATAAGAATATTAAATAAAATTATRATTGCTGAGCACTAAAACCAGTTTGCTAAGACACCCACTGATATGAATACTTGACCCTGCACTTAAGTATTTAAATTTTTTTAAAAGTTCAAAGCCCACCCTTCTCCCCCTCCAAGGTATAATCTGACATACAGCCAAGAGGGAAAGCTGTTTAGAGCTCTAATAGCACAGAAACCCATTTGCAATCACTCTTCCCTTGTCCTCTACAAATCAGTCAAGGACCCAAGCTCTTAAAGAAATATTACTAAATTGGACACTGGTATTACCACAGTTACTCAGGAGCAAGACTGCAGATGGAAATAATTCCCAGACTACAGAACTTCAGAATACCCCAGCACAGCAACTGATCAAAAGAAGAGGGGAAAAAAGAAAATTAAGAGCCTTAAAGTGCTTCATGCTCTACAGTGTGCTGAGCCTGTCTCCTCCTGGGGCTAGCTGGTGGGGAGAGCTGATGATGCTCCACAGCGCCTTAGGCCCCATCCTCCGTTGCACTGCCTTTGATTTGCACATTCCTCTCTCCACTGTGTGCAGCAAGAACGTCATTGCAGAGCAAAGCAGAGAGCACAGAGATGGCTCGCCAGCATCAAAGGAGTGTTCTCAGCAATGCACGTCACATGGGGAAGTAGCAGAGAGAGAAGGCTACTACGAGCAAGTTCTCCCAAAATGAATTTTCAATTTGTTCAACAGAGAACAGGAAAAAGAAAGGGTGGCAGGGACAAGGTCAAGCATCACCAGGTTCCGTTCAATCCTGGAATTCTCACTAATGTTCTTATCTAAAAGTCAATAATCTACTGCTTAAAAAAAAGTAATTTGTGCTATTGTGCAGGATTCTWCCAATCAGAGAAACAACATTCTGAAAACATCTCCAAACCAAATAAGGGAGAATAACAACAAAAAATCTAATTATTTTTAAGAGGAAGCCTAATAAATTTAAAAATATTGTACATTATGTCTGTGACATAAGGAATTGGACTCAGCAACTCTTATCTAATCCATTCCAAACTGAGGTTAGACTGTTTTGGAGCCYAGATCTGSATCTCATTCCCAACTAGAAGTGACACCTGCAAAAAAGTCACATACAGGGTAATATTATCATATGATTCTAAATATCTTCAAAGATTCATTCCAATTTCAATGTCATTTGGGAATCTAAGGACATAAAATAAACATGCTAATGTGTCCACAGTATACCATACTTATCAGAGTTTTGAAAATACTTCATAAGGTAATCACCTACCAAGAGCACAAGTTTGTTAACATTCCAATTTCTTCTTTGTGATTTATGTTTTTAGCACACATTAAAGACATGTACATTTATTACTGCTCTGTCCTACCAGGTCACTCACTGATATTGCACCTAGTAGAATATTTGTTACTAACCAGCAACAGCTTTTGTATAGCAGAACATCTCAAATACTTGACAAACATCTGTGAAATTAAGCCTTCTTCTGTACAGATAGTTTTTTTTTTTTTTTTTTGCCAATTTTGTAGATCATGCCATTTAATTTCTTAAAGAGGTGGGGCAACTTAGGTCAACTAACTTCTCAATAGCAGGATTAAACTAAAATGTGGAAAAACTCAAAGCTGTTGCAGTTGTTCTGTCCAGAAACCTCTGTACACCTGATAAGGGTTAGCCTGCTGAACACGCACATGCTGTACCTCTGTTCCAGTAGGCAGGAAAGCCATAGTTGRGATGAATTCCTTACTTAAGTCCCATTACTTGAGCAGAATGCAAAGTGCAACAATTACATTCAAAGAGGATGAATGCCATAATTATGACTTCAGAAGTAAGTGGAAATATTTTGAAAAGCCGTAGTTCAACCAAAGCCATATTTAAAAATATGTAGTATTACACTTTACCTACTACAAAATACACTTAGTAGATTAACAAGAACAAGTACTTTATTTTTAATTGCTTATGGCTAATGCATGCTATCTCAGTATCAATGGTATACAATTGCCTGTCAAATACAATATTGTCAATATCTGCTACTATAAAGACATGAAACTCTTCTCTCTGAATAAAGCAGTAGATAACACCCAAGTGTTTTAYGGGACTCTTCATTTTTCCCAAGACCTGTAAAGTTGAGATCTTTAGTAGCTGTGGTGAATATCTATGATTAATACAGACTTAAAACATAATAGAGAACAAGCAATGAACCTTTCCCAGATAATAAAATATATTTTTCTCTTGTGCTATTCAAAAAAGGAATTTAAACATCTACTCCTTAGCTTTAAAAACAATCAGGAATAAAAAAAAGAGAGAGAGAAAAAGAAAAGCACTTATTATAGACCAAAGGTTGATGGGAAGACTGGTGGTCTAGACAAGAAAAGCCTTCCTTAAAAAATAAACAAACAAATAACAGAAAATAATATAACACGCTGAAAGTGTTGGAACAGTACTTAATCTTCAAAGTTTTGGGTGCGGGGTAAGAGAAAGACACAAGTGGCCAAAGTGATTCTCTGATAACGTGATATTTCTGAGTGCAAGATTAACAACTAGTGTTTTGAATTTGATTTGTTTGAAAATTATTTCGCTGTACACTTATGTGAAACTTCATGACAGAAATAATTCAAAGCCTATTTATATGGGCTAGCAAAAAAATCCATGACAAATATAACCTGCCTCTTGGAGCAGACAGGACAGTATTTTTCAATAATTTGCCACAAGAAATTCTACAAAAATAAGACAAAAAGCCTCATTACAAACAATTTAGGGTCTAACAGCCAGCTTATAATTCTGGGTGTTTGGAATTGGCTGAGGTGGTGATTCTTCTG
>NW_028186050.1:86685-120247 GCF_003343005.1 Rhea americana | reverse complement strand
AAAGAAAAAGAAAAAAGTCACAAAAATCTTTCTCCCAGCATGTAGACTTCTATTTCAAACCATGCCCTATATGGAGTATATCAAAATTTGTGACTAGGAACAAGGCTGAAGAAGATGGAACAGATGATGGAATATGAGAGCATGAAAAAAAAAAGGCATATACAAATTTGTTGTATCTCTCTCTGAAGAAGAGAATAAACAGAAGTTTGAGAGAAACACTGAGGAAAGGTTAGCCAGTCGCTGGGTAAAATAATCATTTAAACATAAGGTTGGCTAGACCAAGGATTTTGCAAGAGATAAGAGGCCAGGATGGTATAAGAGTATAGGCACCACAAATTCTGCTTTTACAATTGAGAGAACAGTTTGCATTACAAAAATAAAAATGAAGCTCTATCAGAAAGCAATGACAGCCTGGGTGTTAGAAGAAAAAAAAAAAGGCACAACATTAAATGAGAACAAAAAACAAATATAAAAACCACACAAACCCCAAGAATCCTAATTAAAAAAACTGGGCTGACTACTTTCTTTCACATATTCAGCCCCACTTTCTTTCACATACCCAGCCAAACAACTGCAGAGAATTCCAGGAGCCAGAATTAACAGTGACATTTTAAGTCAATGAGAATCTATTTTACTCTTCTTCCCACAACACAAATGAATAGTAGTGCTAACGAAATTCCACTCCTATTATGAATTGACAAACACAATCCTGCATTTATCCCTTCCAGCAAAATCTGCCTTTTAATGAACTCAGACTATTCTGAAATACCCCACGGTCAGAATATGACAAAACAAAATGTCAGTCTCTTCTGCACTGCTCTCCTTCCAATTACCTTGACTTACTGGACCAAGAAAATATAATTACTACTGTATTTTACAGTTTTACCTAAATCACATTAAAAACTTACTATTTTAGTCATAGATTTTAATGCAGTATTAATTATTTAGTTAACACTTTATCAGGTGCTTCTGACTAAGGATGGACTTCATTATTCATTGTACCAAAATAACCTGCTTAAAAAGAAAACAATAATAATAATGAAAATCTATAGCTACTGGTCTCAAGCGCCGTCTTCTTCAAAGTTGTAAGAAAATGCTTTMTATGCAGAAGTTAGTGAATGTTTACACAATAAAAAAAAGATTGTATTTGGGACCAAGATACAAAATTTAATTTGAGGATATTGTTAACCAGAAATTGCCATGTGCTAGAAAAGAAGCCCCTTGGGTCTCCTGGTCAGAAGAGACAGAGAAACAATCCTGTTTTTCTTTCAGGCAAAAGAAATAGCTGTAATATTTAACAAGCAGCAAAGAGAGGAAAGAGAGAGAGGGGAAGAAAAAAAGGAGAGAAAAGAACCGTGTTATGCTGCGAGCAGTCTCTTCTCACAAGTTAAGCAGAGTGTGATCAGCTCACGGTGTTGATAAGGCACCAAACACACCAGGCTACGCAGTATCCGCCTCTCCTCTAGTTATGCTACAAGGAAAGAAGGAAGGCAGAGGCTTTCGCACTTCGGCTGAGCTGTAAGAGGCAGGTTAGCTAACTGCAAGTGCAAACAACTCCATGGCACATGTGTGTCTGCTTGACAAATTCCATTGTGAGTAAAGGTATTTTTCTCATAGTTTCTTGTTTGCACATAATTCTCTCCTTCCATTCCTGAAAAATTATGCACCCCTCCAAGAACAGTCGGTAATTTGCTGAGCCTGAAGGTCAGCTGACATGACACATCTATCAGCAAGCRCTCCAAAATTCGAGAATTCACAATGGAATCTGCTGTGATTAAAGGCACGAAATAGATGCAGTATGTTAGCCTCAAAATGCAATGAGTCTTCTATACTTAGCTTTTTTCAACATAGCTTCAGTACAAACTGAAAGGCAGAAGTTTTACAAGTGTCACTCTTTAACAGAAGTGCTTTTCTAGCCATTTGGTGAACAAATCCAGACTTACACTTCCATCTCCTGCTTCCACCAGCATCAAGACGCACACTGCAATGGATAGCCTTCCAAACTGCTTTCTAGAGATTGCTTTCATTTAAACATCAAGCATCAGTGCCTCTGAGAAGGCTTCCCCTGTCTTCCTCAGGGACCTACCCAGCTTTTAATACTGAAGAACTGCATTGAAGGTAGCTCACCTATTACCTTCTCGATTATTCCACGGTTCTCTGGTGGAGCTGAGAACCTGACTTTCCATCCTATCATAATAAATAATGGAAACCATTTACCATATAATAGTTATTTTATCATAGTGGAAATAGCAGGCAAACCTTGACCTCAAATGCAAAGCTAAGATCTGATTCTGATCTTAGGTAAACGCTAACAAGTAAACATTGCTTCCATAATCAGTTATTTTCAACTAAAATATAAATACGTTCTACTCTGCCACCATGGCATGACTAGTACTGAATTCCAAACTGAAATCAAATAGTTAACAAGTTCACCACCAAAAAGCTAGAGAAAATTTGTATTAACTACAACCTCATTAGGAAAGATCATCCTCACATGCAATTAGTATTCTAATGAAGATACAATATTAACCGCAATTCAACATTCTTATCTTTCAGAAAGTCTAGACTCCCCAGTTTCTATTCRATAGACTGCATACAACTATTCGTATTTTCTGAAAGTGTTTCTTGAAGGTATTTGCAAAGGATTCCATAGAGTAACACTCATTTATGGAAAACAGTTAATTCAAAATCTATAAATCAAAACAAGTTAAGTTTTGCAGCTGTGTCACAATAGATAGCTTTGCCTATAGTGATCTTTGTAAAAGCTCCTTATTTCTTCCAAATTACTGCTAATAGAGTCAAATTTCAGTGAGGAGAATAAGGATTAATGACAAGCGAGTTTAATGCCATTCTTGCCATCAATTTCCTAAGATTAAAAGGTTCCCACACATGCACAGACCATTCTGAAGCATCTGTAAAGTGCATTTTCCTTTCACTCCTGTATCTTGACCACATGTACTTGCATGAGAGCTCCACTGAAATGGAAGATCTTCTAATATTATCCAGTCCACCGCTCTTGTATATACCACATATGAACCCTGCTTCCAGGCAACACTAGTCTACTCATTTGAGCCAACTGAGGAATTTAGGAGTTAAAATCTACACTCCCTGAAAACTAAGAACCTGTTGTTATGGGAAGAGGTGAAAATTACAGCAAAAAGAATTCTAGCTCGTGTTAAACAGCAACAACTTGTTCCTGCCCAAAAGTTCCTGAACATCTAGAAAGAGGCTCAGATCATAAAAGCCAGTTTCAGAATATGTGTAATAAAATGTGCTGTTCTAAATACTTTTCACTACTACTGCTACAAATAACATGAATTGTTATGGCTTGTCATAAAAATACCATACAAATATCTACAGCCTCCTCTACATAGAGGAGTCAGTGAGTTTGTTTCATGCATGACATCCCCCCCCMAAAAAAACAAACAAAACCACCCCCCCAAACTGGCCCAATTTTWAAAAAAATCTGTCCTACACTCCCTATCTTTATCTCTCAGAAGAGCGTGAAAGCACAGGCAACAACRGCAAAATGTAAATTCATACTCTAGCTTAATCCATAGTAGCTTTCGCACACAGACAAACGTGTATGTATTTCCTTCCCATCATCACAGTCGTCTTTGCTTACAGAAAGGTACTTTGTCCTTAAGCTGAGACGTCGCTTTGGAGGTGAGCTTTGCAAGACCACAGCATTACCTAGGAACAGTTTATTGGCTTCAGGTTTATCTCCTTCAGGATACGCTTTCGACTCATAGATAAGGCCTAAAATGGTAACTGCATTGATGGGGGTGAGGAGGAGAGATAAGAAAGAATATATGTAGTGACAAGTCCGACCTTTTCAAAGTAAATTCCTTTCCTAATCTGCCTTGATATACAATTCAAATTCAGTAACATCAGACCAATGGAAAAGATCTTCCTCCAATGATAACCTGCTCCTCTGGTTCTAGACAGCTCTATTCCCTTCTCTGTGCCTTTTATTTCCTTTATTTCGTTGCTGGTAAGTATTTTGCACAGGGAAGTATCAACCTCTCATACTTAATGACTAATTACCTCATTCTTATCCTCTTTTATTTTGTATTGGAAATATTGCTTAGGCCTATTTGAACAATTTTTGGTTTTGCTTTTTACTTTACACTTAACTGGGTAAAGAAAGGTCTCAATGACAATCTTATAGCAAAAGGATGGAGTGCCTGGGAGGTCCAAGAGCAGTTAGGAGTCTATTAAAAAAAAAAAAAAAAAGAGAGAGCTGAATTAAATTTTCGCACAGCAAGATCTAGTATGTTGCAAATCTTAAGTAGCATTTTCACAAATCTATAGCTTCAGCGCTTAGAAGGGAGAGAAACCAGCCAGCCAAAGACAGAAATAAGTCAATGGATGAGTTGTATATATATTTCCACCTGCTGGCAGAATGTGTTTACACAGCAGCAACATGCTCTTAACAGTGGCTTAAGTCTGGAATAAATCCAATAAATCAGAAGAGTTTTCTTAGTTCTGAAAGGAGTGACAAAGCAGCATTTATCTTACAATCTCACTGACAGAGATTATTATAGAAGGTCTGCTTATGATAGTGCTGTATACCTCCAGATCTGGGGCCCTAATATTAGTCAAATGGATGAATAGTACTTTTTTATTTTTAATTACTGAGTACTGCGAACACACATAGCAGTTTCCCGAAAGTATATGCAATAAGCTTAAACTCCTAAACATGGAAACAACTTATGACAGTGTTATCAGATCCAGCTCCAGCAAAGTAAGTATTTTTCAGTCAAGAAGTGCTAGAAGTCAGGACCTACAGGAATGAGATGGTGTTCACCACATACCACTGAGTCACTGTACCAGGAAACCAACAATTCTCTTTCCCTCAGGACTGACTGCAACAAAGCATGATAAAGTCAATACTGCAGTTGTTAAGAGGCCCTTTCCCAAGCACCACAGTCATGTCAAAAAATACAGTTGTCTGTAAACAGAGAGAGTGGATTAATCTCTGATCTCTCTTAAATCAACAAGAAGAGTATTTCCAACTACAGAAACTGTACTCCCAGTCTCACTTGGTGGTTTTTCCGTACTGCACGCTCGACGCTTTCATTTGGTACCACATTGAACACTCCTGATTCATAATCTGTGACCAGTGGGTTTTATCAAGTATATTCCATGCAATTCAGTACCTAAGTTCAAAACAACAAATTGAGTTAACGTGTTTCATGGAACAGGAAACACTGTTCAAGTCATCTTTACTGTCCAACAGGCATGAAAAGACTAGTTTACTAGTTTGTAAACACTCACATAGTAGGCTATTTTCACAAAATCTTAGTTGAAATGTTTAAGTCTTTCTCTCCTCTCTCTGATTGCATATGTGACAAAGCTGTTTTCAAACTCCCATTTCCAAAATCAGCTTTGTGAAAAAGCACACTTCTTGAAAGATACGTTACTGCATTAACACATGCTAGAAAGCATCTAGCCTTTGTGCTGCCCCATCCTATAAACACCCAGAGATCCACACGCAACTACCAAACCAAGCCCAGACTTCCTCTGAGAAAGCTGAAAACTCTAGCTTTGTCAACTAACAAAAGTATTAAACCTTTGTGCTAAAATAACTTCATTGTATATATAACTTGGGGAAAAAATTTAACAAATATTTTCACAAATGCCAAGCACTCAGAAAAAATTCTCAAAACCAGAAGAGCTGATCCATTACAGTATTAAGAACTCAATCTTCTGTCTTGCAGCTCATTGAGGTAACTATCAATTTTGATCCTTTACAGTTAGCTTAAGCAGAGAAACACTTCAGAAAAATAAGAAGAAACTACCATATAATATGCTACAATTTAATTAGAAGGAGGAACCTGCTGAAGATAATTTCAACAGAAGAACATTCTAATAATCATTTTAATGGGATGCATAGGCCCTCACATCCCTAAACAGGAATGTGTAAGGCCCATCTTTGCAAAGGCACGTAACAGCTGCAAGAAAGAAAGTTTCCCTTTGTATTGATGTGGGCGATGCTAAAGCTCCAACAAAATCACTGGAATTTTGGCCAGGGAGGAGAGGAGGAACAAACAACGCTCTCAGCTTCCGAGGCATAGCAGGGCTTAGGTCCCTTTTGTTCCTCCAGATGGAGGGAAAATTCAGCTTTAAATCTAAAAGGCAAGGCTGACAGATAAAGTTTAAAACAGGCTCTAAAAACACCTGTGTATACACACTTATATAGTAATGTCAGGAACATGAAACTCTGACACAGCAAACTTGAAACATCTTCCTTTAGAAAGCTGGTAAGATGCACAAGGGAAAAAAGCTCTAGCAGAACTCTTATTGATGATCAACAGGTTTCTCCTGCTAAGCTGCAAGTAACTTTTGGATCACTGTTCTGGAAATGTCCCCATTCAAGCCAATGGCACCAATTTAGACACAATATATAGCCTTAAGGCAGGGGTAAGGGAGAGGAAAGCAACACTTAATAAATGTTTAACAAACAAAGTTTTTTCCAAGGAATGTTTTGAAAGTATTTCCAATGGGAGCTTAATACTGAAAATACAACACATTAACAAAGCAAAGGCAAATAAAATTGCCTGTCCCCTCTTATAATGTATATTTAAGACTTGAAAGAAGAAACATCAATTAAAAACAGTCACCATGTATTGGTGCAGCAGTTGCAGAATGGGTGCACTCACATTACATCCATATCAGTTTTTGCCATTTAAAGTTAATTGAAGAAGATATGTCTGTAAGAGGGACCTAATAAGGAACTGGTATTTTTCAAATGAGGTATTTCTAGGATAATGCTTTATATTTATTGTCTAATTCTTTTCATTATGCAAGTTTCCTTTATCTGCTTGGAAAGGGCTTTAATGGAACTAAATAAAAGGAGCCAATTCGTCCAACATTTATGCCTTGCAGATTCTATTATATGTTGCTGTAAGAAATGTAAATCAAGAGATTGGGTCTTAAAGTTTTATTCACTGTAGTTTTAATAGACCATGCCAATATTACTCCAGTATTGCCAGAGATGTCTCCTGGAGCACTGAATGAATACTAAGAAGGCCTACCATGACTCTTCTTACGGAAGTACAGACTAAATGCTAAACTCTCAATCTCCCAATTGGATCCACATGAGGAAATTCAATATGGCTTCAGGGAATATGCCAGCAAAGATCTTACAGGGAAGTTAAATTGTATGTTTCTATTCCTTGTAAGTCTGTCCAAATACATAAAGAAATCTTCTTGTAACTTTTAGCCAGTTGATTTCTTAGAGCTTTGAGTATACAACAGTCTTATTTCTTATTTAGGAAGCTAAAAGTATTAATTTGAAGAGTTGTCTAGAAATAAGGCTGGAGAACTGAAAAGGGTTCTGTTTGTTTTTTCAATTTAGAATACTAGAGAGACATTAAAAATGGTAAATAAAACAACTGGTTCATAATCACTATCAATGATAGGAAAGTGGCACTGCATTGACCAGAAAGGCTGGGCAGTCAGGAAACACAGATTTCATTCGCAGAAGTAGTTCAGAATATAGTACAGACTTCAGATCAATTAATTCCTTTGTTCTATTTGCAAAATAGCACAAAAAAGCCCTAGTAACCTTCCATATAAACCTGCTAAGTCCTAATCATTAATACTTTTTAAGTGAAATGACAGCCTCATAATGATATTGACAGACATACAAGGTATTATTCTCAGTAATGTTTACATTATGAACTGTCTTTTGCTTCATAAACTTGTCAAATATTTTATGGAAGAACAGTAATTCTTTCATTAAGAATGAGTAATGAACTTATGATCATGATGATCTTGATAGACACAAAATTATATCCTCAACAGTTACTCCCTATAAAACACCAGCAAATGAGAGAACCCAGAACTACTGAAAGTATTGAAAGTCACCTTGGTTCAGTTTAAATATTAGGTGTACATACCTAGATACAGCTTCTGTCTTTCCGAGTGCTGAAATAACTCAATGGAGTATTATTCACAGTCATAGTTCAACCTTGTTTCTATTTTGGTCAATCAGTAGCAAAACTCATATTTTGATCTTGTTAAGGATCAGAAGTTACATGTTTGTTTTCAATATTAATATGCTGATCCATATATGATTGTAGGATGAGGCACACTTGAATATCCAGTCATTCYTTTCACATAGACACAGTGGTTTGCAATGCAGGCCTCATACAAGCTAAGAGGTGTTCAACTGTTCAGCTGACCAGACCACCTGATCATCAATCAGGCCATAAGCAGCACCAAAGCAAGTTCTCCAGGATTTTCAAACAATTAGCAATAACTATTTTTAATTAAGAATTCTAAAGTGATTCCAAATGATACTGTCACAAATATATGAAACTAAATCCATGCATATTGTACCTAAGCATCCAACATCCCTTTTTAAAGACTATTCAAAGCACTAGAGTTGTGTGGATGATAATGAAGGCAAAATTAAATCTCATCAGCAAGTTTAGAGGCTTGTATGACCATAGCAACATAATCATGATAAAATTCTCAGGCATACAATACACAGAGCAAGTCATCCGACTTAGCCTGTAAGTAATGTAATGCAGAGATAAGAAGGCACTGGGTGTGTCCTGACCAACCTTTGCACACAATATGAAAAAACACAGTAAGAGGAGGTCCAAATGGCTCCAGCTTTTCAGATTTTCCATCAAGATGTCCATGGTTTGAGAAGAATGCAATTCTACTTTATCATGGAGTCACCAACCAATAACCAATCAAAATAAACCTAGAATTATTTTATAAGGGAGCAGGCTGAGCCAATGAGTTGCATTTCTAAAGAAGCTAACCAACATACTCCACGACTGACAAACAATAAATTGAAAGCATTGTCAGGCTTTCTGATATGGCTCTTCTGATTAAAGGTGACATATTCTTTAAAGCAAGTATAGAGTGCACCCCACTCCTGAAACAAAAACTGAAACAAAACAAAACAAAAAGATCAGCTTTAGTAATGAGCTCTATGAAAAATAACTTTGGTAATGATCCCACAATTCCTACTCTTCCTTCAGTGCAGGAGAAGCAGGAACTTTTTCAAACTTGTCGATTCCCTTAGTTCACAAATACACCCCAGAATAATAATAGGTTGTTCATGTATCCACACACAGCCTCTAATTTGCCATTGCTATAGAGTCTGTACTTTTTCCTAATTTTGAACATATACTGAGGCTGTTGGGCAAGAGAAAAACTCTTTCTAGTTCCTGTCACTTTATTCCCATTCATCCTCTGCAGTTATTTTCCTGTGTTCTAAATGATACAAATTTCACCTCAGGATGAATTTCAGAGTGAAAATTCTCGTAAAAACTCTTGCACCTCATACATATTGTTTAGATATTAAGAAGCAGTTTTCCTTGTACTATGGCAACTGTATTCCTCCCCTTCATCCAAAATTCTAATTTCTCTGAAACCCAGTTAGAAAGAGAATATTAAAGGATTATTTTTCTTTTTAAAAGTTCAGCTGTCTTCTGGTCTTAGTCATTTTTAACTAAACTTTTGAACTATGTTCCTTTATTTCAAGGCACTGATATAGATGGCTTTTCCTCGCATAAGGAAACTTCCATCTGATTAGTTATCTCAGGAATGGCTCCTCAGCTCATCAGAATTCACACAAATTCATAAATCACTTAGATTTTGATTACGCTGACGGTATATTACAACTCTTCGCTTAGAAAGGGTAAAACAGCGAAAGGGTAAAGTGCTGCAGAAAGCCACACCTCCCATCTCACAAGTAGATAACCATTGAGTTTACGCCTTTGTTACATTCACATGCCACAGACAAATCACACCATCTAGATTCCTAGCTGAATCACTCTCTTTCTAATCACACTAATAAGCAGTCAATATTTTGACTCCAGAACTCACAAACCCCTCTCTGTCCAGGCAGGAATACCCTTGTAGTCATGGGTAGCATCCCCCCTCCTTCTGTGTAGGCAAATCAAAAAAATCTCAAATGAAGTCTGATGGCACAACTGAACACAGAACTGAGAACCTGAGAGCAAGCATGAGGAGGTGGGGAGCCAGTTCACCTCTTGTCTAAAAGCAGGACAGCAGCAGAACAAAACATTTTGAAAACATTCATTTATGAAATTTTGGAGACTATATTATTGCAGTTCTATTATATGCAGATAACCATTATACATTTTGATGATATAGGCATTTATTTTTGTATGATATTTTGGTGTTCCAAGGAGACTGACTCAAACTCTTGCATATTTTAACTATATTCAGTTCAATGGCTTTACTGTTTGAGAAAAAGACCACTACAGACTAGAAAATGATTTTAGTCTTTCATCACTTTATTGTTGGCTAAAGAATGACAGTAAAAGGCAAGGAGTAAAACAGTAACCATCTTGCTTTCTAGACTTCATAAACATGAAAACATGTAGGTAATTAAAAAAAATGTACTTAATGAAATTTTGACAACTCTTACCACTTGTTCAGGCAGGTTGTTAGCCCTCTTCCCTTGTTCATAAAGGAGAATTCAAACATATAGATATCGCTGAAAAAACATAAGAAATGGATCAAACTCTGAATAGAAACTTTGTCAGTCTTGCTACAAGAAAGATACCAATAAACATCACATATTTTCTTGAACCACAAGTATGTAATTAAACATAGTGTTTTAAGGAACATACTTTGTTTTCACTTGTAATTTTGCCACCAATGTAAAAGAGTAATTACACTGAACCATAGTTTCATCTATACCTACAAGAGTATTTTCTTACTCACAGAAATTAAAGGGAAAGTAGTAATTTTTCAGATCAAGGCATTAAATTTATTATTTTTTCCTGCAAGAGCACAAACACTATCTTTGCAAAATCTTGATCAACTTTTCTTTTTAAAGGAAAAAGGAGCCTAAAGATCATAGCTTTTCAAATATTCTACTTATCGTTGCTTCCAAACTACAAATATATCTGATTCCATATATATGCTGGAAGTTGGAAGTGCATCTTCATCTAATCCAGAATATTGCTGAGCTACCAGGATTTGTGTTACAAGAAAAGAAGGTAAGTTTTATTTGACCTTGGATATAAACTCACTTTAAATTCCTGATTTCTGTAACAGAATTTTGAAAATAAAATTATAGATGCTTGCATGGTAGTACTATAGAGTTCTTGTTTATCATTAAATACCGGGCAAGTCACACAAAACAGAAAAGTGCATATATCTAACAGTAGCTATACCACTATAGTGCTAAAGCACCAAAGCACCACTGACCATCAGTCCCTCTACTATCCGTTAGACTGGATTTGTAGGACMGCTGTGCCTACATACAGCATGTCTCCTATGGGCAGTAATTTATGTTATCAGTATCACAACTAACTAGTTTTTCTCCTTTTTTCCAGTTCAAAGACTGCTCACAAACAGGGGCTAAACTGAACCCACAAATATCAGTAACAAATGACTGCCACTCAGAGAATGAAGAGATGGGAGAAATRGCTTTTCTACCATACAAACTGATAAATTTAAGAGACCTAGAAAATACAAAGAAAGATAACTGCAGGCGGCTTTTATGGAGAAACTTAAAGAAAAACTTGGAAAAAAAAAATTAAGCATTTTTTATCTCCCCCCCCCCCCAATTCTTGTAAGCCAGTCAGTGTTTAGCTATCTTACAAAAGCCAAGTATTCCCAGTACGTGCCTTTACCCTCCATGGTAACTTTTCTGTCTCATTTCATAATTTACAAATTATAAAGCAACACTSTGTCTTAATATAGCAATTCCAATGCCTTCAGGATGGTGGTTGATGAAAATTTATCTAATTAGTAAACAGGATGCTTTATTTATCTTCAGCTCTGATAAGTAAAATACTTTTAAGTACCGCAGAACAAAGGAGAAATGCCATCAAAAAACATACTAGCAAGTGAAGCACGTACATGGAAATTCATTTAGTCACAAAATGAAATTTCATTAAAAGGGTTATGTTGTTCCAGAAACAGCACTGAAGGAGATGATATAGTCAGAAGAAATGCATGGAATCAGTACAAATCCAACCTCAGGCAAGGCTTTCCCCCCAAAGTCTCATTTTTATTAGCAATTCAGACTTAACCTGCTGAGCCCTATTAAACAATTTTCTCCAAAAATGTAATATACACACCATTTATTTTAATCAAAAAGGAATGCAAACAGTGATAATAATCAGAAACAATATTAAACAGACATCAGTAGGGGCATATTACAGAGGAAAAAAAGTCAATAACTTGGTTAAGTTTTAAAACATTGCAGTAAATGTTAAAAATAATTTTAGAAGGGCCATTTTAAGAAGCATGGCAATTCTGCATGACCCACTTTAAGACCTTCCATTTTCAAGTGAAGTTCTTAAAATCTCATATTAAAAAAAATCTGTGAAAATGTATAGCCTATTAAAAAAAAATCAAAAAAAAWTTCATTGAAAAAGTTGAATTGCAAACCTCTTAATTCATATTTTCAGTAGTATGATGAAACATTAGATTTAACATTGTGCCTACAATTCTATTCTATTGTTTTTATTATGCCTCCATAAACTCTTGAGCAGGAACAATATCCACTGAAGATAATGAAGTCCTTATTCATGTTGGACCTTTTCAAGCTTTTAAAAATTAAAGTTTTCATTTATTTCTTTGATCCCATTTTGACTGTCACATCACAGAAGTACAGACAAGCTGCTTCTTAAATACCACTGCTCAGGACTCTGCAAGGTTACCATTGGTGTCCCCTACAGGAGTCCACTAAGGGCAGAAGTGAGCTGCTGGTATCAACCCTTTATTTAGCATTGGACTAGCCACAATATGGCCTTTCTGTAGTGTACAATTAGACTGAATACACGCATATGCACACACTGAGATGCAAGTCTAACATCAGGAAGTTAAGGCTGTTTTAGAAATTACAAGCTTTAAAACAATATACTTGGTCTTCATTTCTAAATTGGAACCATATAGGAGATCCTTACCAGACAAAGACCTTCACCATTAATTGAAAAGGGAATCACCTAGAACATCTAAACGAGCACACGAGTCCCTTATGACAGAGCCAGGAGCTAGTAAGGCAGCACACAAATAGATATTATTCACAGGAAAGCTGTAGCAATTCCAAYCTGAGGACTCTAAATCCTGTGATGACAAATACTGTCAGAGAGTTGAGAAAGTCACTGYAGACTAAGTTTCACAACAATCACTACCATGGCTTTATTCAGCCTCCATTTTCAAGAGCTAAAGTTTTTCATTTTCCCATTTTGTTCCTGAAAAAAGGCAACTTCATGCACAGAGTAGCAAAAATGCAGGCCCATCTACTTAGCAAGAACTGAAACAGTATGATCCTTTCTGGAACCAAATGTGCTGACCAGACTCACAAATTTCACATTATCAACATGTTTTCAGTATTCTTGTTTCTCCTTTTAGCAACAATTTTCTGTCACCTTAACAGACTCATTATTTCATGAGTCGAAGTGGCAGACCAGGAGGAGAAGGGAGCTCACGATTCTGATAGGGGTAAAGTAGATCACACACGGTCTTAATAAGGAAGCTTGAATTTTCAAAGTTTAAGATACAAGTTATTTTGCCACATATGAAATTCTAACATGAATTAAACACACCTAGCTGATTAAATAAAAAGATAAATACTTCACCACTTTTTTTGTGGGTACAGTTACCAGTGGTGTGTTAATTTAGAGAAAGTTATCAACTGTTTTCAACCTTTCTTCCAGTCTGAGGGATCTCCAGCAAGAGTTTTAATGGAATTGAAGCCCCTGGTTAGCCAGTTTAAGCCAAGAGACAATAAATTTGCTTTCCTCCACACCATTTGTAAACCTCTCTAAAAGGCTGGAGAACCTTCTCATTCAATGCAAAGAACAGCAGATTTTGGGGTAATGCTCCCTCTTCAAATACATTTCTTCACATTTAAATCAGTTTCTGATTTTTGTCAGCACATGAGATATTGGAACTATTCAGTCTATTCAAAGGCTACAAGCAAGCAAATGCATTTTGATTTCAATGTGAGTAGCTATCAAATGAACTTTATCTAGCAGAACAACAACACCCCCCTCCCCAACAGAGATCAGTCTTCAATTACAACTAACTGATTACAGCACTTTGTTGAAAATCATACAACCTAGAAGAAAGYTGTGTTCAGGAAAGATGGAGTGACCCCTGGTCAATGACAACAGCCAGTGTTACATCCAGAAGAGATGTACAGAACACTATTGAAGCTGGAACGAAAGAAGATGCAAAAGAGTCCACAAAGGGAAAAAAACCCTCAAATTTAACCGAAAGGTGTTTTCCCTACATACAACAGTAACAGGTGGAATCTCAAAAGAACTGAGACCATGCAGATACTTAATTGCCRCTATGAATTTTGGGTCATGACTGCTTTTACAGTGATAATCTCTAAGACTTCTCATTGCACAGCAATCAGGTTATGATTTCTAAGGGACCTGGAGAGGTAATCAAGTGAAGTGTTTGCTGCAAAAATATGAACATATGAGCTTATGATAATCACCTGGTGTTAAAACATGTCACTAACCTTTTGAACTCAAATATTCTTAAAGTTACACAGGATGTAGATGTATTGTGGTTTTGGATTCCCTTTTGTTCAGCTCTGCTGCACAACAATAGGGAAGTGAAGCAGCAACACGAAGGAACAAGCCTTCCAGGCTTCATTTATAACCTTGTTAGAAAAGTTTAGTCTGCCAAGCTCAAGGTCTCAAAAGGTCTGAAYTTCTCAGGAACCAAGCCAACATTGAAACCAAAACATCAGTAAAAGTAGAGTTGTATTTTTAATTTGCCAAGTAAGTAACACGGCTTAACACCATTAAGGAGAGGAAAAAAATTATGGGAAAAGAGTACTTAATCTAGGGCTTGTCATGAACTTGAACAAACTTCTTTCTACCAGAGCACTTATTGAAAACTAATGAGTATATACTCTGAACAAGTGCAGTAAGGACTATCATAGAATGGTAAGGTTGGCAGGGACCTCTGGAGATCATCTAGCCCAACCCTCAGCGTAGCTCACACRGGGACTGAACCCGCAACCTTGGCATTAGCGGCATCATGCTCTAACCAACTGAGCTAAACTATCTTAATAAGTCTCTTATAAATATTCAAAAGACCCACCATATTAGCAGTTCCCACCATAGTAAAGGGTGAAGGTCTCCTAAAAAACAGCTCTAGGCAAAATGCAGACAATTCTGGCTGGAACCTTATGCTGAACCAATGCTGGCTGACAAGGGTACGACCCTCTATTGCTGCTAGAAGTGGCAACTTGGTTCCAAAACTGTTTGGTCACACGTTTAACAGCTCTGGCTTTGTCCTCATGAGATGAGTAAAACATTCTCATCAGATAACTCAGTTTCACAGATAAAAGATTTCAAACAGGGTCTAAGAGCATTTATTTTAATGTTACAAAGATATCCTCTAGGTGCTTTAATACAGACCAGCTATATAGATGAAAACCAAGCACAGATCTCCCAGTCCCAAGACCTAGCTACGACARTCCATGCACTACAGGAGGACTGTATGGATAAAAGTGAGAGAGGGTAACACTAAGTATGTTGACAAAAGCAAGTGCTTAGCAGAAATACAGCTCTAGACAGCATCACATACAACAACACAGCAATTCCTGAGGCTACTGAAAAATGTGCATAAATAAAAGGAAATCATTTTTGTTTTGTTTATCCAGCCTAATAGACAAGACAATGGTGAATTATTTTAGCAACTCCTTTCAGCTTGTCCAAAACATTTACTGCCTATTGTTTTCATCTTCCCAGTTACAGACATGCCAGCGTCAGAGAATGTCTGTTACAATCAACTTGGATTCACTCTTCCTAGCATCTGTCTTAAGTCTAACCTATAAAATAATACTGAACAAGAAACGAGGATGAGAAGGAAATCAAAATATCACAGAGATAAGCAGGCAGTTAATTCTTACTCCAAATGTAATAACAGTGGGGGGCTGGGGGGAACTCTAGAGGCCAAAATGTTCCAGCAAAGCTAAACRTGGTTTCCTTTCTGCTGTTACTAACCTAGCATTGTAGAAAAGCAATTACAAATATTACTCATGAAGTACAAAATACTAAATAGAAACAAAACAGATGAGAGAAACATGCACCTATTGGTAATGCTAAAATTTATTAAAAGATGATATTCAATATGTTTGAAACCAGCTGTATAAAATGACAAGGGAAGACTTTAAATTTAAATAAAACTTTGTAAATTCTTTATTTTACTAAAGGCAAAAGTTTGAGCATAAGTGTCAATTTCAGAGGATATAACACAGTAAAAAGAGTAAATTATATTTAGTCTAGTCAGCAGGACTTTCATAGATGATGCCATTCTTCCCAGATAAAGAAAATTCTTGTATTTTTAGCCATGTATATAAAGTTCAATAGCTTTGAACCATGTCTGGAGTTTCATAAATGCAACTGCTAATGGATTCCTCAGAACTGTAGCCATAACATAGCCTGACCCATGACTGTCTAGTGAGCTCTCCCTTCACAGCTGTGCCCACATTGGGAGATTCACTGATGAGTTATACTTGCTAGTGTGAAACATAAAATGAGATTGTCTTGCACCCCAGAAACGGTTACCTGGACTTTCTGCCCTTTGCATTGGAGACAGAATAACTGAAGGATATTCAATTATTAAATATCTTATTTTCACAGAATCATAGAACAGTTGGAGTTGAAAAGGACCTCTGGAGATATCTGGCCAACTCCCCTACTCAAAGTAGGGTCAATTAGAGAAGGTTGCTCAGGATCTTGTCCAATCACATTTTAAAAAGTCTCCAAGGATAGAATCTGGGCAACCTGTTTGAGTGTTCAATCACCCTTTACAGTAAAATCTTTTCCCCTCACATCAAATTGTGGAGAAGTCTTATTTTAATCAAACTGTACCCATCAACACATATTAGGCTGTGTTGCCTATTGTAGTATTCTAGATTAGCGGGAGCTACTTAAAAATCAGTGAGTTCTGAACATGACAATGGGCTGTATAACTGTGAATTTTATTGAACATGCCTGCATGCATTAGTATGCACACAGTATGGCCTCTGGGTCCAGTAATACATGGGGTTAGACTCCTTCATCTTCCAGTGACTGCTCTAAATTCCCTAATCAAAGAAGGATCCACAACGCAGGCATATGTTTTTCCTCCTGGATATTTCACCTACTTTTAACCTCTTTGTCTTTGTTATTGTACATGGCCAATATGTTTTTTTTCCAACTTCACAATCTAGAAGTATTTTAAATACTTAGTTTCTCATAAAGAATCTACTATTGAAGTGCCCTGCCTCCAAAAATATATGCAAGCAATTATTCTGAGATGGAATTAGGAAAAATCTGTATAAATCCAATGCTCTCGAGATTTTTATCAGAAATCAGTCACTTAATATCATGTGAAATGACAAGAATGCACCAGCACATTCTTTTGGTTGTTATTAGAAAAGTCTCAAGTGACATTTGCTGAAAAAAAGGACATTAAGAAGCAGTGAAGTGTCAAATGTCTTCCAAGAAGTCAATGCTGTGCCTGATTCTGCTCTCAAACACATCAGTAATTCAAGTGTATTTGGTGAAACTACACCTGTAGTGGAAGAGATAAACAAGAAACAAGCTGTTAAACACTAATACTAAAATTGTGTACTGTTACATTTGTGCATAATTCCTAAGTTTTATATTCACCAGAAGAGAACTTCTTGTGAGATTTATTTTCCCCATCAAAATTCTCCAGCTTGGTGTAAATATTTCATATCCTGTGCAGCTACTAACGTCACTAAATAATCAATCTTGCACTCTAAGAAAAACCAGTCAGCCTACTTCAGGCTGTGGTCGTTATTGTTTTAATTACAGCTATACTCATTCCGGACTCCCAACAAACTATGTGCACCTGTAATCTGTAGCTATGTTGTATTAGTAGGTTCCTCCTAATTAAACTTCTTAAAGTCAGAAGACTGTGATATGGTAAGCCCTCTAGTTCTTTGAAGGATGTCTTAGTAGGCCAACTGGTATGTATTCATAAGGATTTTGTGATCTGTTTGCCAAAAGTAAGGGAAATTCCGTCAACCTTTCAGATGCCTTCAGTAATGAAAAGCAAAGCAACAGGTATTGGTTCTATCCAYATCACTCTCAAAAGTGGTAAACAAYTACATTTTTTGTATAATAGTCTCATAGTTAAATGCAGATATACTAATACAGACAGCAAAAAGATGACTTAAATTGGACACTACAAGAAATCCTGATTTTTTTAAATGAGCAACTATGAAAACCATAAAGTTTGAGATCTCTGTATCAGTTATCCTTATGAATTTATGTGAATGCAGAAACTCTTTGAGGATCAGGACTTTTTCTATAGATTATATATCTGAAGTTTGCCTACATCAAACTCAATAGCTCTGTTCTTACACTAAAATATCTGTATTAATTCTTTTGAAGCTTTTATAATCTCAAAATACAACCTTGGTTTAGTACTTCCAAAAATTACTCTCTCCTTTGTGAGACCAGCTGCTTTCCTCCAAACTTCATGCTTTTTTCACAGGAAATAGTTGTGTTTATTCTGGAATTTTTATGACTTTTCCTCCTCTTTCATAGTGCCTAGGCAAACTACCCCCTAGATTTTTTTTTCCTTTGACCTCTCAAGGGCAGAAAGGCTTTCTCTGAGAGGTCCAGCTTTCTGTATCATCTGCTGAACCATGCGGTACAATCACATATGGGCTGAATCTCTAGCCTTCAACCTCCTTTACCCAACTATATTATTGCAACAGACAACTCCATTTGGTACCTGTCAACTCTTTCACCACAGGGATCAGTAGCATATTTGTTTGATAAAGTAAAACACAACACCTTCAAAATGCAGCATTAATTATTTGTTATCTCACAGGTATTAAACCTGTAGCACAAAAGGCAAAAAACAATAAAAAGCCAATACACATCACTCTTATTCGTGCATAAATCTTCTATTGCCAACTTTTGCAGTTTCCTCAGTCCAAATAATGCACATCTGCTGGAGAAAACAGCTTCACTTTCTCTGTTCTTTTGCCAGTATGTTAGCATTTTCCTAACACTCCCCATGTAGTCTCTAAGTTCACATAGACCCCTCACTCTTTTCTGGACATATGGTCCTGAAATAGCGTTAGTTGAATCATCTCTCATACTAGGTTTAGTAAGAGAGAAATGTCACCACTACTGAGTAAAGGAGCAGTATACTCTCTCTAGGCTATTTGTTTGAATGTTTGTTGAGAAATTCACTATTTAAACTATTACTTTATCTTCAGTGCCTGGTTCTTTATGTAAACCTCTTTATTATGTCTGACTGAAAAAAGCAAAACACACAGTATATTAAATTTTATCATAGAAAGACAATTTTCCTTCCAGGGAAAGAAATTTCCTTTGCAAGGTAAATATTTTTTTTAGTAAAGGTAACAGCTGTAGACCTAACCTGAATTTCTTCAGCAGAGAAGGAAGAAAGTATTAGTCAACTATACTGTAACTTGGAGAGCAACACTATCTGCTGTGAAAAAGGACAATGRTAATACTAGGATGTAATAGGAAATATTTTCTATAGGAGGGGGGAATTACAAATGCCAATATGCCCATACTAGATGGCAACAGAAGAACTGCATCTGGTATTYGACATTCTGAAGAGCCATATTAGAGAAAGATTGACTCAGCCTGAGCATGAACTGCGAGAACTATCAGGGAATGGCCAGCCCCTTTTACAAGAGGAGACTGTGAGGTGCTTGGATTATTTAGCCTAGCAAAACAAAGGCTGAAAAAGGGTAGGAACTATTCTCACTAAATAAACTAATCATGTAAGTCTTAGGGACAAAGAAAGGCCACTGAAGCACAAGAACAAATCAGTATGAACTGGCTAAATAAAAATAAATTCAAGTATTGAGAAATTTTCTAACCAGCAGAATGATGTTGAGGAARCAGATGTTATGCAGAAGATATTTAAAAGGTAGAAGAACAGAACTGTCCAGATTCAAAGGAAACCCCATACAGCTAATCTTCTGCCGAAGTTCCAGTGTGAAATCATTTATTCGCTGTACAGCTCAGATTTCTGTGATGACAATGAAATGATACAGCATGCTGGTAGTTTCAAGGATATACTTTCAGAAATTATTACTGTATCTTACTTTATTCTCCTAAAAGACCAAAGCCAGGTATCTGGCTGTAACAAGGCAGATGGAGGTTGTCATTTATACAAATTCATATTTGAAGGAAAAGGAAACAGTATTTTCCCTACCCGTAATAAAGGGAAGGAAGTGCTGAACTCTGACTACTGTCCCAGACCTAAGAGTTTCAGTGCTGCAGCTGACTCRGGAACCATGACAAATGCTATGATAAGTACTATATTACTAAAATATGATACAAGTGTTACCTAGTTTGCCACCCAATATCCCAGGAGCAGTATCTGTAGTCTCTACCTTCAGCACAACAAAGTCTTAAGAAATAAGATACTCAAAAATGAAAATGGGAAAGAGGCAACTGAAACAAGCTTGTTCCAAAATTAGCAGAAAGGACTGAAATGAAACCCAAGGTCTCCTCTCTTAGCTACTCTACAACATTCCAGCTGGAAACAAAGATTTTATGTGCTATGTGCACAAATTTTGCAAAAGATGGACCAGATAACCTTCGATTAAATCTTTACATTCTATGATTTAATTTGCTCTTAGTTTTCTATCATTCTAGTTCCAAAGCTTTTCCACTCAATGTTGTATCTATTTAAARTTCATTGCAACAATAGCTTTTGCATCCTATTTTGGCATTACTGATTGCTGTGGCAAGTTCTGCAACGTAAGATTCATCCCTATAAATCAATGTTAAACTGCTTGTTCCTGATGAAAACACATGAAAACCTGTACATAGTCTTGTTCTGGCCTCAAGTAGATGGGAATCTGGGATATTTCCCTTTCCTAACAAACAAAGAAAATACACACCAGCCACTGTCCAAATCTAGCAGTTACAAATTCTCCCTACTGAAACACAACATCTCAATGTAACAGTACAGCAAATGTGTGATTAAACTGTTATGCTTGCTTTCTTAAATTGAAGTTAGTCATTTATTTAGGAAAATCATGCCAATTATAACATGAATTGGACTGCATCTTTTAAGCCTGCTAACTACAGCATCAACTTTAAGTTTCTATGATCCAGAAGCTTGACAAAGGCAGGTGCAAATATCAGTTAAGAAAACTAGACAAACTGAATTCAGTATTTTCTTACGGTAAATTTAGACGGAAACCTTGCTGCCTTCTCAAATGAGTCACTGCAGACCTTCAAATACTGAGGCATAAAATGAGGTTAAAAGTTACAGAAAGTTTAACTCTGCTTTCCAGAAAAAAGAAATTTCCTTGTATAGCCCATCTRCCTTGGTTATATATTTCATAAATTTCAGAACATTTAACTTGTGAAACTTTCAAGTTCTTCCCATTCTTTTGTGGCACAAAGCACAAAGAACTGGCTTTCATTTATTTTTAAATTCAGCTAGAGAATGTGAAAAAAATCATTTGCTTAGGACATAAAGATTTAATCCAAGAGAATACAAGGTCAAAATAATATGAGAAAGTAAAACATCTTGAAGGACAAGGCTTAAAACATTCACAATGCTATTGGCCAATGTTAAGGTTACCAACATCACTACCCTCCTACAGAGGAGGAAATGAGAAGAATTTGCTAAATATAGACAGACTTGTTTGGAAGGATGCCTATCCTTATTTGCASATTCATCTATTTAATTGTGGGCAATACAGCCCACTAGACATCCTGAGGCAAGTGACAATGTTCAATATTCTCTGAATTACACAATCTCAACTGGAGACTGGACTTAAACATACATCTTACAATAGTATAAACAGAAACTTTATATTTTGAAACTCWTAAGCGTCAAATATACCTCTGAATTTCTTCTAATCAGGTTTTGGAATTATTAAATGCCTCCAAACCTGTGTACATAGTTTTAAACAAACACACTGGAAAAGCCACAGAATGCGTCATTCACTATATGACCTGAAGTCTTCCAACTCCTGTGAATTTCAGTAGCTAATGAGGTATCATCAGTATATATTTATATACATTTATATTTGGACATCAAAAAATCCCCCCAAATAAGCAAAGTAAGCATCAAGCTACTATTTTATGCTAAAAGCTCTTCTTAGTTTAATAATCTGGAGAATTCGATACGTTTTTCTATAATTAATCTGCAAGTGGATTTCTTAATAACTTCAATAATTTAATTCTTTAAACATGTCTGCTAATACCTCTTACCAAACCCATCTTTACTTTTAAATAAAGCTTGAACAGCCATATAAATCCAAAAGAAACAAGTCAAAGAAAGCTGGTACCTGTGATCTAGATCTTCAGAAGGATTCAGAAACCTGCTTTCCTCGGTTTCAATGAGAGTATTTTAAGGAAATATAAGGGAACAAGAGGAGCTAGGTGCCTAAATCCCTTTAAGAATTTAGGCCTAAGTTCCCTAAGGGACCACTGAAAGTCTCAGACAAGATATCATCTTCCCTAAATGGCTCAGAGGTTCTCTCATATTCCTTTTATTCAAAATTGAATCATCACTGATCTACTGTCAAATGAAATTTGAACATGTCAGGCTGCAAAACTCATCAGATCCTTGTTAGCAGAAGGTCCAACAGCTCAAGAAATTCCCCTGTGAATTTCCCGTCCACTCTTTTTCTGTCTCAGTAAAAGTACAGTGATACCTGTCCACCAGACAGGAGGTGGGAAGGGGAAACCATCAAGATTTCTCATTGGGAAAAAGTATTTTCAAATGTCAGGAAACACCCCTTGGAAAATACGATCCTACACTACCTCCTGATCATTCAAATGCAAATACTTGCTCAGCACTGTGAAGACATTATATAGTCAATTATACTTTGTGCTTATGTAAATCTCTGATTTAAAAAGAACGAAAAAAAATTGTCACAAAAGACAATACRTTATCACAAATGACAATACAAAACAAGAATTTTGTTATTGGGCTATAAGTCAATAGCAAAGTTACATTAGATCTTCCTGGTGAACTAATGAACATAACAAACCTCAATTCTGCTTAACAGCAGTTCTTCAGTCCCATAAAAATTAAAGTTTCTGAAATTCTGAGTTATCATAATAATGTTCCTCTGCTTTAAAACAGAGAGAGAGGTGTTTTGTGGGGTCATAAATGAAATGAAGTTTCATTCATCCAGAGTTATTTCCTTGAAGAGATAGATGAGCGTGGGTTGCAATTCAAAAACTTCACATCCACACAGTAAGTAGTTTGTAATAGCTGAAGACTCCATTCATCACCTACAGGAGTATGTGATGGGAAAAAGAAAACAACAAAAAGACCTCTAAAGTGGCAAATACTCTTCCAAGAAAATACCTTCTTTGAGAATGTGTTTTCTGCTGATATTTTGCCATACACAAAAACACTAGTGAGCTCATGAATGCTATCCTAAGACAGTATTCAAAAACTGTCTGAGGAACACCGTTTTGTCTAGACTGTTATTTGTCTTCCTTTGGTATTATCATCTCAGCATCCATTCATCAGAATGAAGGAAGCAAAATACAACCATGTACGTAATGCATTATTACATCAAAAATAATGTAGTATCCCACTAAGAATATGGTTAAATTTATYCCAAACAAGGTAAGGAAAGACAGATTTCACTAGCAGTCCTGATGCTGAGCTTCTTAGCACTAAGTTCKGAACATTTAAAACACAGACTAGGCCTTTTACACCATAATTGATCATGGAGCAACTACAGTTTTGGTGTAATACCTATGCTAAACAGAACATCAGCAAGAAGCAAGTTCAAGAAGTTAACTGGGAATTATGGTTTTATTTAATAATTTGAAGCATGGTAAAACTGAAGACATTCATATTCCTCTGGATTACACTGAGGTTACTCTGTTGACAAATTATAGGTACTTTGGATATAAAGACCATCAGAAATAGAAGGCTATATGCTAAGCAGCTAATGTCTGCAATACTACTAAACTTGAGTTTTCTGTCTGAAATTCAGATCAAAAAGCTATAAAATACATATAAATTTGTATAAACAATAGAACTTGAAGCTCAGTGTATGTATCACATGCCAAGATTATTTGTGATACATTGTTAAAGTTTTCTTACCATGCTTAAAACCCATGAGGAATTTTATTCCATTCAATACAATCATACAGTAATTTTCCACTGCACTCATGGACATCATCTCAATGAAATAAACAGAGAGGCGGCGAGTAAGGGTATAGAGATGCACCTCCAGGAAGCTAGAAACTGCTTTTTAAGGAACACACTTGTTTCAAAATTCCCRGTCATAATGTGCAAGTTCTGTTTATTCAGTTTAGGCTTGGAAAGAAAATCAGAGCATAGCAGCAACATTTTAAAATGTGTTCCTCAATTAGAGAGAAAGATGTATGAGTAAAACTAAAAGAAAAATACATTCCAGTTTAAGGACAGAACTGGAATGATGATTACTATTAAAGAAAAAGAAATACTGAAAAGGATTCAAACTTACAGACTGTATAATTCAATAAGCTTTCATTGTTGCATCACATTCAAAAACCAAGATCGCTCATCCTCCACCTCTCAATACGGCCTCCAGAGACAGAACATGGTTTTTTTTACTTCCATTATCTTTCTGCCTGTGGCAAGGAAGTACCTTGGTCCCGAATCAGGACTCGCAGGAATTCAGCAAGTGCTATTTCTGTTGGTAGTAAAATCTTCAATATGTAATTTACATATTGATATGTCATCATTTCTTGGTATTTAGCTTASTAACAGCTTCTCTAAAGTAGAAATTTTATTACCTAAACTATAGAAGTAGCAGACTGGGAGTAGTGGAGACAGCAYGAATTTCTGAATCAATCCAAAATATGTCCCTCATAGTAGTTGTTATTCTGCACAGGTGTGTTATTGATTACAGTCATAATGGTCTCACTTTAGCAGCTGTCAATAACTCACTACTTGGATTGTCACGCTGAATTAAAGAACCACCATACCAAAAATATGTGGAGAAGTTACACCAGCATGGCATGACACAGCCTGTGGCGCAAAGCAGAACACTGCCCGTTTAAGTCAGCATTCATGTTTGACACTTCACTTGACATTACATTGATAAAATAAAGTCAAATGTGATATTTACTCAGGCAGAAGAGACTACACTTTAAGAATACCAGAAAATTCTCAAGTTTATAGCTACAGCATACAGTAAAACTATGTTTTTAACACATTTGGGCCATTACTGGGTGACTTATTGTAATGAAAAACTGAAACAAAGTTTTATTCGGGGTTATTGCCATTTTACAAATCATATGAACAAAGCTTCCTTGAATCACACTACTAGCAATGTTAGACTATTTCACTTTTCTAAAATAGGATTTAWTTCTAAAACAAAGCTTGACAGCAGTACACAGTAGCTGTACTGTATTTTTACTAACTATAAGTCAGAGTTGTGAAATACTGACAAGTCAAATATAGATAACATGTTATTATCATAGTTGTATTAAACACATGTAATACTGTTGTACTGTTACCACATATTAGCATTTTTCTTTCAAATACTTCAGAGCTGACCTAAACAGGTAACACAGAGCAAACAAGAGCTCATTGTCACTGGCCTATCAAAATGGAGAAACAGATTCAGCTATGAGAGGCAAAAGATTTCCTATTTCCAGTAATTAATCTTTAAGTCATTTTAACCCATTTAATTTAACCATTTAATTTTAATGAATTACTTAATGACCAAGAGTTCAGATAYTTAAAGATCAATGTAAAATTATCACTACAAAATCCAGATTAACTAAAGAATGTTTACTGTAATGAGAAGGTCACATGGAGAAACTACACTGATATGCTTCCAACCCATGGGTAGAAATTACACTCCCGTACCAAATGAAGAACAGACAATTAAGTTCTTGGCAACAGTAGCTCTAGTTTCACTCAACACTACAACAAACGTAGATAAATTAAGCAAAGACATTGTTACAGCAACAAGTTAATATAGCATTTTTTGTTTAAATAAAAAGTTGCTGTTACTTAGTGAAAGCAAAGGTCTCTATTTGAATGAGCATGTCATTGCTAGAACCTAAAACATACCTACATCTCCACCAYCATCATTACTGACAGTGGAATACTGGGTTGTTCTGTGCAAAGATAATGCTTTCTCTAGTTTATGGAGAGGAAAAAAAAATAGTCAAAAAAAGCAGRCTTTGTTAACTCTCTTCTAGACTGATTTAATACATACCTTTTGGCATTCCCAGAAGGCAACATTTCTACTTATAAAATTCAGAATGGATCCAAATAGCAGGTCTCATTAAATCATTATTTTTAAAAAATATTGCCAAGAATTTAAATGTTCCTAGTACTGTTTTCAATAATGTCCACACCAAATCTATTAAAAGGTTCTTTCAAGTATTTAACTGGAGAATCTAGCAAGTTAATGGTATTCTGTTAGAACTCCAAAAAACACATTTGCTTTTACAAGTCAGCAGACAACAATGGCAATTTGCATAACATAGTGCCAAAACTATGGTCACCTAAAGCTTTCAGCTGCCTAGCTCTCACCCTTCAAAACCTTGCCGCACCTGCTGAAGTTGAGTTTAACTCTTTCTACTCTAAAATTGCATGGCTATGCATTTCTGCTACACAAGACAACTTAAATCACACACCATTTTCCTCCAGAACTTGTCTTGCCACATGGAAGCTCCTTACTTGATAGTCACCTCTGCTAGAATGCTCTTTGGAACTGACAGTAATCAGTCTGAGGAATTATGGAAGACATAAGTCTTCCTTATAAAAGGAAATTTTGCATGTATTCCACCCTCCTACTGCTTATTTTAACACTGTTAGCTTCTCAACAGTTTTCATCTTCTTTTTTTTTTTCTTTTGAACATTCCATTATGATAGCAGAAATAAGAAAAAACATCTATTTAAAAAAACATAAGGCAAATGTGGTACAAAACCTAGATCCTGTGAAGATTTCTTCTGCCCAGTACTTCAAATTAAGCTACGGCTCAGCACCTCAAAGTAAGCCAAGGTCACTATAGCTGTAAGAATTCTTACAGGGATTACTTCATTAGATAACTCAAAATGTATCCAACTGAGAATGCAGGTCTTGCAATCAGTCCCCTGGGAAGTCAGCTCTCAGGAGTGCCTATCAGAAGGAAATACTGATGCCTAATTCTATACTCCCAAATTATTAAATTTTGAGAGAAAGAAGGAAAAGAAGAAATACTTTGGGTTTATCATAATGGCACTATGTTAAGAATGCCCCCAAACTGATGCTACTTGCTTCCCCCTCCCCATCTTGCTTGTAATGCCTAGGCTGTACTTCTTCAGTAATGTGTTTCAGAAGACAGTAAATACTTCCCAACTCTTAAACAGACCATAAGCAGCTRAACAGTAACTGCTCTGAAGGACAAGAGTCTGTTGGTAAGGCACTAGAATGCAAACTTCCAATGACTTATGACAGCAATAGGTAGACAAAAAAATAATAAAAATTAAATTGTGAAAGATACTTGACTATGTCATTTTGATCATTAGACAGCTTGAGATGTCATGTAAGCACTGAAGCAGCAAAGAGATGATACTGGTTAGATAGCAAAATCTCAATCTCTCCCTGACCTACAAAAYCATAAGCTAACAGATTAGTGGCAGACTCACTACATTATAGCTCATGGAAACCCTGTTGCAGCTTCCAAAATAAAAATGCATGTGCACTGAGATGTGGGAAAACTGTAATTACAAACAATGTAAACTGAGACATGCACAGAAGATTTTGACACTACAGTCAAGCACCTTATGGGACAAAGATCCTAAACTATCTAAGAAAGATATAATCTCTGTAGAGACACAGTACATTGCATGAATTTCATAAAAACACAGAATGGTCTTCCCAGTGCGACAGAAACTGGAGAGTGAAGCACAGAAGCCCAYCTTCCCATGTGTTCGTAATGAATATTAATGTCTTTTAATACCRCCACCAGCAGTGTAACCAGTTAGTTTCTTGCTGCAGACATCAAAACTCAAATCAGTCACTTATAACCAAAGACTGTCACCACTGATGACAGGAGTTTCTATAGTTATTGTTGATGATTATTGATTTCTGCGAAAGCAGTACAAAGCACAGTACTATCACTAAGAAGTATTAAAGATTTTCTGTTTAGGAGGAGGAGCAGTATTTTCCATATGAAAAATGCTTCTCTAATCCAGTATCTTAAAATCATTTCCAATCCCTCCCAATATTAGATTTTTCCACAGCYTTATGAGACTGTAGTAACAGGTCTACTTTATATGATCACATTCTTCTAAACAATTATGTAACATCCTATCTACAGGTTCCATTTATTTGTAAATAAATTAGTAGCCAAAAAGCATGACAAATTTCTAGGAGAGGAGATTTCCTTCTGACCATCTAAATATGGAAGAAAGGAGAGAATCTCTACATGCTTCCCAAACCTGCCCTGCCTCTAAAGTGGTAGAGCCATCTCTTAAACTGAGAATCATTTCTTTCCCATGTCAACACAACTTTGAGAACTCAAACTGCAGTGAAGAGGACTTGCCCATCAGACCCTAAACCACAATCAACCCCTCTCATTTCAACAGCCATTAGACAACTGCTGGATGACAATTACTTTCTCAGGCTACTCAGCCTGTAACCTGTGATCTATGATATTGCTATTGCTATTCCCAGCAAGCATTTTCTAGCTTGTGCAAAAAGTCCACCTTTGAGAAAATACAGATTTCAGCATCCTCAAAAGTATGCACTGATTTTGTTTCTCTACATTAAGTCCTCATAGAATCTGATTTTAAAGATATGATTAAGCAGATATCCTAATTTGATTGTGGCCAGCCTCTCAAAACCAAACTCAGATGGTCCTTACCTGGAACCACTGACATTTCCATTAATTTTATGTAGACTGCATGACAAAACATACAACTCTCTAGCAAATATTTTACATAAATTGATAGTAAATCAGTAAAAATAAATAAATGAAGCTATTTCAGGGGTATAATGGTGCATTCCTTAGCCAAAATTCATTATTTTCACATAGAGCCATTTGTTTCAACATTGATATACTCCCAGTAATGACAACCATTATAAGAACTTTTGCACACAAAAGTATTCAGTCATATTCTTTATAGACTCTAGCCTAGTGACTAGATATGGGCTTAACTAGCTAAACTAAAGTGATGTCTACAAGAGATGAAAATACGTAGGAATACCACCCACACATATTTTCTTAATGGGTCTCTTGAATACTTYTTATTTCTAAGCTTGTCCAGTGTTCCAAAAGAGGCATGAATATTAGTGAGTAAAAATGCCACACTGTACTGGAAAACAATGCCAATCAATGAGTCTGATCAGGACTCTAAAAATGATACTTTGTTTGATGAGTGTGTATATAAATTAACAATGAATAATAGACACTATCCACTTACTATTAAATGATTAGACATGTGYATATACCAAAATACAACTTACTGAAAAATCTAACTGCTATAAGGCTGACTTGCCAGCCTTTCAAAAAACTGGACCCTACCAAACTGAGCTGCCTGTTCTACAACACTGCAGAAAAACAGACACGTAAAAAAGAGTCATTGAAATTAGGCAAGTAATTTGTCTTAGATACTATTTAAAAGGAATACAGTCCGAGCTAAGCCAGAAGAGCTAGAATCCTAGAACCTCAGCATATGGAGCCAGAAGTAACATTATGGTTAATTTTTGATTGACTGTAAAATGTGAGAGTAAGAATAAAAAGAGCTAATGAGGGGAAGAAAACTTGTGCCACACTTTGTTGAGTCTGGCTTTGTTTCACACAAATTAGCTGAGAGATAGCTAAAATATTTCAGTTAGTTCCTACTTCTCTTCCAAATATCTGTTGAGATATGTGGCTAACCTGCTTCAGGACACATACAGACCATATTTAATCTGGAATTTAAGAAAACAGTTGAGATCTCCTTGTTCACGTCCTTAATGCTTTAGCAGTATAATGGTTTTATGCCCCATTGTATGTTTGCCTAGTTAAATGTGAATCCTAAATTTTTTGCATTATGGAAAGAACACTTTTCTAAAAACACCTGGGCATTTTAATGAAGAGGGAGGAAAAAAAAGGAGCTTAGTGCTAATTTCCAGGTGACTGGTGACTCTCATATAAAGTCAGAATAATGTAAATTAATCCAGCGCATCTGAAATTCAATCCTGTGCATGTTAGTATAACCCTGAGGTTGGCCTTTTTCTCCTTGTGTAGAGAGGGCCAAGAGAGTAAAAAAATTGACCTAACCTTTCTGCTTTGAAGATTACTTTGATGGCTATTAGTAATAGAATGCACTCACATTGGACATGATACTGTCCGTATTTTGGTTATAATGGAAAAGCATCAGCTAGATGTAGTAAACAAATGCCAATACAGCTAAGCATGAGACAACACTGGTGTCGATGATTTATACCCACACAATAAAATATTAAGAGCAACAAATTATAAATCTGTTAGTACAAGAATTCTAACAGGCTTTCTTACAGTATATCTATTCAGGCACTAACCAAAATCCACCAAAAACACTGCAGAAATATAGTGTGTTGCATTACATAAAATCTGATACAGAAGCTTAGTTTTACATAAGTGTTATATGCATGCAGATAGCCTTCAGGATAAAATATCATCCCTAAGCTGTAGTCTGAACAAAATTTAAAGTATAAGCAAAGGAAGGAATTCTGCCATTTCCAGTGCAGTATCCTAACTAAATACAATATGAATTTCTCTTTATTGGTAACTCCTATCAGTTCTTCCAATACTAAAGAATTACCAAGACTAAAATCCATTCAAAGTCCCTGCAATGAAGAGATGAAAATCAAAGGCGGGAACTGTTTTTCATCAATTATGTCTTAATATTAGATCAAATCTATAGTTATATTAACTGAATTTCAGTTACTCATGTTGAGAGGAATTATGGGATAAAAAAATAAAAAAAAAAAACTGAATTTCAGTTACTCATGTTGAGAGGAATTATGGGATAAAAAAATAAAAAAAAAATAAAATCAGCAAAGTCAACTTTGTTATGATAACAACCAATGTCAAATAAAATACATTCTAAGCATCTCTGGACAATACATGGGGATAAACTATGCAGTGAAACTATGCAGTCAAATTGTATTGTTCCTCTAAACCTTGCCTTCTCAATACATTCCTCTAGCCAAGCAATGGAAAGATAAACCCATTTGCCTAATGGAGTGTATAATTTAAATATTTCAGACAAGCATTTAAAGAGATGTTGCTTAAAATAAATTTAACGAGCATCCATCCAAATGTTTTGCATACTGAGGAGCATAGCATACCTCACAACTTATTTTTTCCTGTAGAAACTATGAACCATCCAGCTTTTTCAGTTACTTTAGTCATCATATATATGTTGTATTATTTCATATAACACATAATCATTTGTTCCAAAGCAGATTAAACAAGAAACAGTAGTTATCTTTATTACGCTATCTTGTAACATTTCAAAGCCATCAGAATTTCAGGTTTCACTACTGCACCATGTAGTCCTCCAAAATCTTGTAAACAAAACGTTTAAACTCATGGAAGGTTAAAGGGGTAATATACTTAATACAGACTGCAGCATTTTAGCCACAGGAAGATACAATCAGCCAATGTCAACATTCTGTCATTTGGGATCATGATTTTTTACCATAAATCATTCACATCAATACAAAATGATGTTTTCCCCTCACAAACTTCTACCTAGTGTTTAAAATATCAGTGTTAAAGCAAAATTCCTACTTGTCTTAAAATTCAGCTTAGTATTTTTTACATGCCAAGAATCACATTTTGTATTATGACCTACCTAAGGCACAAGAGTACGCTATAAAAAGCAAAGTAGATATTGTAAGAATTCCCTCTTCCACATTTTTAACAAGTGCCTATCTAAGGGAGAAAGGGGTCTTTACCATTTGCACGCTTGAACTGRACATTTTAAAGAGTTGTTCAAGTTTTGCAAGCATTAATTAGATTTTAATCATGCACAGCAGTACTTCAGGGAAAAATGAAAGGCGGGGGGAACTTACTTTGTTAAGATTGTAATAGGTTTAAATCCTCCCAGGTTCGTGAAGAACAGGTTAGTTTTGTTTGCTCCGTGCTACGAAGGGGCTCCTCCGAGCACGGCCCGAACAGCCGGAGCAAAGACTCCCGCACGAGGGGCGCTACCCGCCACAGCGCGGRGCTGCGGCGCGCACAATGCGGGCTCGGTCAGCGCCGCGGCCGCGGGTGATCTCAGCCCGCCGCACGCAGCAGCTCCTCGCTGCGCACCTCGCACTAAACCCCGGAACGCCGCTCAAGCCGAAGCGGCAACGTCTGGCAAACAAAGAAGGCWGGTAACGCGGCCGCGACGCGCAGCCACCCCGGAGGCACTCCGCCCGGCGAGGTCCCCTCGCAGAAAGCGGCCCGGCCGCCGCCTCCGTGCCCCAAGCCCCCCGCTCTGCTCACCATCTCCTCCGCCTTCTCCCCGTCCTCTGCYCTGATTTTCCTCGCTTCTGCCGGCTTCACCGTATCGCAGGGAGGCGGGTGTAAAAAGAAAAGGAAAAAAAAATCTCTTCAGTAAAGCACTCGGCAGCCGCTCAGCAGCACATCGACGAAGCCCCTCGCCTTCCTCTCCCCCAGGAGCGGCAGCCCCTGCGAGATGCCGGCGGCTGCTGCTGCCGCCGCTCCTGCCGCCTCGGCTCGGCGCGGCGCGGCGGGTGCCCGGCTCCCGCGCCCGGCCCCCCGCGCCGTCTCCCCGGAGAGCGCCCGCTGCACCGGCCGCGCCACCGCCTTCCTACCCGCCGAGGCAGCACCGTAGACGGAGCCGGCCCGGCTTTCCCCTCCCACCCCCACATTCCTCCCTATTTACAAAGGGTAGCCAAGACCATCTTTATCCAACGAGCGGTGGGAGGGGGTGTGGGGGGTGGAATCATTAACCCTTTTTTCGCGTTTACCTTTTATTATTATTTTGGCTGCCCGTTAAAAGCGCGCCGGCGGYTTCCCCTCTCTGCCAAGCGCCCGAGCTTGCTGCCGGCCTGCCGCTAGGTCCCCACTCCTGCACCCCAGCCTGGCAGCTCGCCACCTCCGCAGCAGCGCGCTCCTCTCCTAAGGCCACCCCCTAGGAAGGTCCGAGGGCGACGCCAGCGCCTCCGAAACCGCATGAAATCAGCGGCGGCCCGCCAGGCGTGCCCCGGCTGCGGGCGCCCCGGGGGAGCCCCGCGGGCAGAGGGTGCGCGTCCCCGCCTCGGGCCGCGCTGGTAGCCGTCTCTACAACTCCGTTATTGAGCGGCGTTAACCACTCCTCAACRTTCACATTTGGGGGAAGCGCTCGGGGAGGGCACACGCATCCCGCCCCCCGCCGCAGGCCCGGCGGGGCAGACGCGCGGGGCCGCACACGGCTGCGGGGCCGCGGCCACACGCCACCAACGGCCCCCGCGCCGGCCCTCGCCTCGCGCTGCCCGTCTGCAGCCGGCACCACGAAGCGACGCGCTCCTCCCGCGCCGCGAATTTTCCTATTGGGCAGTGCTCGCCGGCTGCGCCCAGCAACCGAACTCTCATTGGTGCGTTTCCACTGCGCGGCGCTCCGCGGCCGG
>NW_028186050.1:27715-86561 GCF_003343005.1 Rhea americana | reverse complement strand
GCGGCGGGAGTCGCCTCGCGGCCGTGAGGAGGCTTCGCGCCGCGGCGCTCGGAGCACCGCGGGGGCTGCGCGCGGTCCCTGCGCGTGGCTGCAGCTCGGCTCGGCGAGCCGCCCGCTCCCTCCGGAGCCCTGCACTGACGGGACGTATAGCAGCAACGGGGACCATGAGGTCATCTAACTTRACCTGTGTATCAACAGCACCAAACACCCCAGCACACCCATACCTACACCTAGGAGATTGCTGTTTGCAGGAGAGTAAATCATCCTCCTCTCAGCTGTAGACTGGGAGGTAGAGCCCAACTTAGGTCCAAAACACTTGTTGTGACAGAGAATAACTGTTCAGGTGGAATGTGGATGGACAACGCTGGCAAGGGATCTCCAGCGGACCTGGCTAMCTTTACCTTTCACCGTTTGACCTCTGTGTTGAACCAAGGCTGAAAACCTCCYGATTCTGAGATAGCTTTTTCTTGTGCGGTCGTCTTTATGCACTGCGCTCGAGTCACYTCGCAGCCATATCTTTGATAAGTGGAATAGCTTGAGCTTCCTAAAACACCATTTTACATCTTGTAATCTCTCTCCATTATTTTTATGTTCTTTCTTTAAATTATTTCTAATGTTTTCTCCTCCTCCTTAACTGTGGATGCCAGAAATGGCTCAGTATTCTAATATGACTTTTATTGGAGCCTGGACAAAGGCAGTATCACTCCCCTCTCTCTCCTTTATATTCCATATTTTATACATTAAAGGATTACGTCAGTCCAATTTACCACAGAATTATCCTGAGAGGTCATGTTGAAGCATTTATATATAGCGACAGCTAAATATTTCTCTGAATTATTCCTTGCCAAGCCAGCAGCAATCCACTTGAATTCTTTACTTCCAGATGTATTTGAATTTTGCAATATTAGAATTAATTTTATTGGACTGGGATGATTTAATCAGACACATCAGATGATTCTGTAACTAATCAGTCATGTGAATTATCCATTCATTTACTAAGCTTTGTCATTTGCAAATTTTACTGGAAAGGATTTCACATCACTGTATAGATAATTGATAGAGTTATTGAATACTATCAGATCAAGCACTGATTTCTAGAAAGCTCTACCTGGGTCACTGCTTATCCCCTTATCAACTACATTTTGGGGGGCTCTCAGTGAAAAGATAATTAATCTATTTAAGGTGTGCTTTACGTATTCTCTATGACACATACATTCACACACTTAGAAGAGAAAATAAGGCTTTAAACAAATGCTATGACTATTTATCTTTTAATATTGAGACTAAGGACAATTCTGCAAACTTTTCTCAAAGTTTTCCTTTTTAAAGCTTTTTCCAGCAGAGGTTCTGCAATGCTAGCTACTACCAGTCTCTTTATTAAAGATATTTAAAATAGATACAGAATCATTGTCCAGTTGAGATTAGACTATTTAAGTTTGATGGACAATGGAAGCTATAAACAAATCCCCAAAGATGGAATCCAAACAAGGACAATATTAACCAGTGTCTTCTAGGCAGAACAAATCGTCAGGAAATAGAAAGAAGACTCTGAATGGCCACTAAATGCAGTATTCACAAATCCTTTAGTGGTTTGCTTTTCTGAAGTATCTTAAAAAACAGTTTTTAAATGACTCCATTAAGTTATTCTAACTTCATACATTTATTAAAAATAGGTTATTATCAGTTCAGGCCTACAGACAGTTTTCCTCTCCCCAGGGACATAACTCCTACTGAAGACAGGTAAACCTATAATAATCTCAGAATTTTTAACGGCTACCAAGCAGAGAAGCCAAATAATCTCTGATCACTGTGATACGCCTATACTTTGAGATATAGAGTGGTGTTACAGTTCTTTGCTTTCAAGGAAATATTAATGCATTTAACATGCAGGCATTTCATCAATCAGAGATTTGAGATTTGTATAATTTGTTTACTTCTGTTTTAAATAACAGCTCTGTACTTGAAAACATAGATCTATTTTTGCTTTACATGTATTGAGGTTGATGTAGATGTAGGTAATAAATACAATCTATCATTGTGTTTCAAAAGCAATAGTACTAGTAATGATGATAATATACTTACCCACTACATCCAATAGTAAATTTCAAAAGGCCTTATGAAGATCAATGTTGTTATCCCCATGTTGAAGATGGAGAAATAAAGTACTGAGATGACTTGTTCAATGTCACATGACAGATCAGTGGTAAAGCTAACTACTAACTTCAGTTATCTGAGTCTGAGATAATATTGTTTTTATCTAACAAGCCACATTACCTACTCATTTACCTCYGGGAAGATCTTTTATTTTTATTAGTGTTACATATCTTTTGTGTACTCTGCTTATTTTATGTTACTGTTAGAACCCAGAAGAGCAGTCAAGGCTTTTACCACGCTTGATTATCAGTTCTGATCATGCTGTGCTTAGTAACAAAACACAGCTGTCACCTGCGTTTGCCTCCATCCTCACAAAAGCTGCCCTGCTTCCATGGCTCCACGGCCTTCTGGTAGCTGCCCCTCTCCCGAAGAGGGTCACGCGGGCGCACACCCCGTGCCGKGCTGTCCTTACTCCAGAAATGGTTCAGTAGCTAGATCCAAACTCACCCTGTCCTGGGCTATCAGCCCTCAGATACAGGAGCCCTGTGAAGCTCCAGTCAGGCCTCTTGTCCCCTTGGCACCGCTACTTCGCGCCTTGAAGCAGAACGCGGCGAGAGCGGCCCGCSTCCTGCGCCAGAGCCCACGGCCCGCGCCGCGGCGGGCAGGCACCCGCGGCCGCGACACGCGCAGATGGTGCTTCCGAGCCTGCGCTCCAATCACCCCCAACCGTAGCGGCCGTTTGCACCCAGTTCCTCCCCCCGCAGGGACGCAGGGCCGGGGCCAGCACGGCGGCGGGGCAGCGGGCCGCCTCAGCGGCTCCCTCACGGGCCGCCATGGCACCCGGCGCAGCTGGGCGAGGCGGAGGGACGGGAGGAGCCCAGCGGACACCTGTGCCYTGGCGGCCCCAGCAACCGCGTCTGAGCGACGGGACAGCCAGCCAATGAAAGCTCGAGGGGGAGAGCTCTCCTCCAATAGCGCGCGGGGGAGGAGCGGCCACAGCCAATAAGGGCGCGCGTTGGCCGCAGCTTTCGGAAGCGGGGAAGTGGTGGYGGGGTGCGCGCTGTTGGCTGCCTGGGTGAGTACGGGGCGCCCGGGCGCGCTCCGCTGCCTCAGCGGCCGGTGCCGCCGGCTCCCGCCGAGCCCGGGCCCTTCCCGCTCCTCCGCCGGGGCTGTGGGCCCGCACGTCCGTTCGGTGTTCCGCCGCACGGCCGGCGCCTCTCGCACGGTCCTGGCAGAGCTGCCCGGGCCGGGAGCCTCTCCTGCCCCGGCCCGGCCGCGCTGCCGGCCCGCGCTGTGGGCTCCGCGGGCGGGCGCCGGGCTCTAGAACAGCTCTGACCTCGCTGAAGCGAGGAGCCTGAAACCGGCGCCCCGCCGAGCTGTCAGCCGAGGGGCTCGCGTGCCTGGCCGTGGCCTTCGAAATTTCCTTCCTGTTAACGGGGCGAGTAACGCGTGTGACGAGCTTCTGGAATATTCGGTGGYGCGGGGGCTGAGCCCCGAAGGCTGCGAGGTTGTGGGGCTCCTCGCTCGGGTGCCGGGGCCCCGTCCCGGGGCCGGCTCCTGTTCCCCGGCTGAGGGGGCTGTGGGTGCCCTGTCACGGAGCTCTGTGTTGCTGCTAGTGRGTGCTGTGTCCCATGCTGCAGCATGGAGCTTAAAGAAAATAGTGTTAAGGAGATTTTGCACAAGAAATTATCATCATTATTGCCATGAATTTAAGTGGCAGCAATTACTAGAATGTTTTAAAGTAAATGTAATGTTATATATTGCAGCAATACTTGTTTTCTTTGGTTAAGCAATGGCCTGTGGTTCTTGATATTGATGGTGACTGGCTGATACTTCTGTCACATGCCAGAGTTTGATCAAGTTTTGTTTGAAAGTGCGGTGATGCTTCTACATCAGCTTGTAGAGGAGAAATAGTCACAYGAAGACATGGAAAACTTTTAATGTTTTAGCTTGTTGAAACTATTTTTGAGATGTCTTTTGGGATACTCAGGGATGTCCTTGTTGCTAGGTCACTCTCTGCTGAGTGAACATGCTATTTTTAAAATAAAAAATATGTAGCAGAAACTGACCTTTTCAGTGAAATTAATTTTATTTTTAGTTGAATTGTTTTCAGGCTTCCCAGTGTTGTTACCAGTATTAGAATAGATTGGTGAATATCAGTGCAACACTACCAAAGTGTGATTTTTAGAAAGACAGTAGTGGTGTTGCTGTTCCTGAGAAACCTAACATACCATCCATAATTATTTTATTACATATGCAGCTAGAAAAAACAAACTGYTCTCTCTTGCTCTGTGAGCAGTATTCCGTTTGTAACTGACAGTGATATGTTACAACAAAAATTGGCCCTCGGACAATAGTCATTGTCAGACATTGCTAGGCATAGTATTTTTGGAAAGCCCAAATTATATGGAAAGTCTTCAAAACAGAATGGTATATTTAAGCAGTTATTAGCCTGGGATACTGTGAATTTTCTGAGACTGACTTTCATTGGCATTTTGGCTGAGTAAAAACTACCTGGGGAAATAACTTTCTTAAAAATGAGTGATCTATACCTGTGTTATCCCTTATTTAGATGTTAGGATGTTAGATTCTTATTTTGGGTAGCACATGTAAGCCTACCTACCACTTTTAGACCACGTGACCAAAATCACGGTTCATTGCCAAAACCCCTCTACATTTGTGAAACTCCATGCTTTTAAAGCTAATTTGCCTTCTACTGTTTGAGTCATTTTGGTATATTTGAATTACATTTCCAAGTTTATCTTTATAAGCAGGCTGGCAATTTTCTTTTTAAAATGGGAATTATTTTCCATTTAATCCAGTTCCTATGGGGGGGTAACCTTAATATGTATATTATCAATTTTGAGAAGACTACAAGATATGTAGCATTTGCCAATGCTTGTTGTTGTAGTATTGACTGCCAAACTAAACTGATGATAGCCACTATCTTTTAGTAGAATGGTACAGGTCCTGGGTGCATCTTAAATTCTTCCTGAAAAAAACTCAACCAGGATGAAAGATGACCTGCAGTGAAATTATACATGCTACTGAACTTGCCTTAATGATGGCAGGTTGAAACTCAATCTCTACCTCTCAAAGGCAATTTCTTGCTTTCTGTTTTGCCTAAACCAAACCTGTAGAAGTAAGTTACATTAAGTTTTTCTTGACCCCAAAGGCTTATTAGCTGGTTCCTCTGAGAAGAAAACCTAAGTTCTGTGAAAGCTGAAAATAAGCCTTTGCTGAAAAGGAGGAGGAAGTCTAACAAAAGACTCCGGATATGCAGAACTGTGGCAAAGGACTGCAATTATTAGCACTCTTAAACTGGGGAAAAGACTGTCTTACTCAATCCTGGGCAAATATTTTTAAAAGTATGATGTGCTGAAAGGTCAAGTTTTCTAGCCTTTCTTCCCCTTAGGAGCTGTGCAGTGGACTCCTAGTAAGAYGCCAGAGGGAGAGAGTAGCTGAAGCAAAAAATTTGACTACAGATCTTAACTCATCAAATGAGGGAACTGCTTGCACCTTAGCATGTTGGTTTGTGCTTTCATAAGGAAGTTCTACTTTTTGCTGAAAGAGATAGCAATGTGGRCTGACTCTTAACCTTGGCAGAGAGTGGACTTAGTTACAAAGTGTTCATTTGAGCAACCTGAAATGTGTCAGATACAGATCCCTCCCTTCCTCCTCAACTTCATCTCACATTTACATGTGTACAACAGAAAAATGAATAACAAGAGCTCAAGAATGAAGTAACTTAACTTCTGGAATAGGTTTTCTGAATCACAGGAAAAAATCCTACCTGTTAACTGAATGTGCCATTACTGCACTCAAAAACAATTTCAGCTATGTAAGTTGAGAAATTAAAAATCACTCAAATSAGAAGTCATATCACTTCTGTATTTCCATTTGAAGCAGGTTAGGTCTCTAAATTGTAAGCTTATCCATATGCTTAAAAGAATGAAAAAATCTAATTAGTTTCAGAGTTCTGATTTAGTTAAAGCTATTTTCTTGCTATGTGTACTATTGTTTCTATGCAATTTAATGCACATCTTTTTTTGTAAAAGCTCATCTTTCCTGTTCACTGTATTTCTCTGCAAGCCACTGGGCTCTATCAGATTCCTTTTGAAGCTGTTGTCAGATAGCAATTTATGTGACTACACAAAAGGAAATTAGTAAAATGCTTCATAAACACAAAGCAGCTGTGAAACATGGCTCTAGTCAAAGAAAAGTCGACTACTTTTTAAAAGCTATCAAACCCCACTTGTTTCCATGYTTTTTAAAATTCCGCATGAAAACCTCATTCTGCTACTGAAAGGAAACTCATCCTATTTTATTCTTTCATGGCTGAGAAATATGATGGTCATTTGCCTTTAGGCAAATTCAAAAGCAGCAATAAAAAAGCTTTAGACACTGCTGGCTGTGGGTTATTGTTGTGATACAGAAGACTATCAGACGCCTGTGACTGATGACCTTTTGCTGTCTTTTAGACTGAACCTAAAGAACAATTTTGGATCAGTTGAGAAGCAACTGAGATTGCTGTGGTAACTGACAGACATTTGTGATGCATCATTTGTTCTCCCCCCTCTAAAAAAAAAAAAAAAAAAAAAAACATAACAAATGGTTTCATTTTTCAAAGACTTCTCATGGGCGTTCTTAAGGATGAAATGTTTTATGCCAAATTGTGAGCTGATTGCTTCTGATCAACCAAATGGTGGTAGAAGTGTATGAAAAGAACATACACAATCTCTCATGTTTTGGATAGTCTCTCTAAATGCTACCTTACACTGACATCTATATGCTCACCTATTTAACAGATCACTAAAACTAGCAAAACAACACACTGTACTGTCTGACTGAAAACAGTAACATAAAATAAGAATGGTAGTTACATTAATATCATTGCCAGAATCAGCAGTGCCATTTGGAGCAGAAATGCTTAATTACYGGATGTTTTTAATTTTTGTCAAGCTGGTTTGTGTATGCTAGGCATAAGTTAGATAGCAGAATAAAAACATATTACAGATATAAGAGTCTGTTGCCATCACTTCATCCTTGATTACTGTAAACTTACTAAACAAGAATAATAAGATTAGATTTTGTAAAGTCCGCTATCCTAAAAGCAGTATATCTTTGTCACCACTATATATTTTTTCCCCTATTCTACAAGCCTTTTTATGTTGCACAGTGTGAATATTCTGATTTGTATTGTCTTCAAACAGAACCAGAATGTATGTGTCAAAATTTAGCTTTTTTTATTGGAATTTTCCTTTAAACTTTCTCAGAACGTTTGGAAGTAGTTCTGAATTCGCATATTCTGCTGCAGTAGAGTTTGAAAAGCAGTGAAAACAGTAAATGTATATCCTGGCTGTTACATTTTAAATGTTCTAACAACTTATCTATTAAAAACAAAGGAATGTTGAAGAAAAACATCGCACAGTTTGTCATGTTACAAAGAAAATACAGCTTTTTCTGAAATGCTGCCCCTTTTGGGCTTTATTTTATTCAAAACAATAATTTTGTTCCTTCTGTTTTAACTGCAGAAATGGACTTACTCTAACATTCCTTTCAATATTTAGCAGTGATTCTTTGTCAGACAGATAGATAGAGATATATATAGTTCCATAAATGCCTACTGTTAAATATCAAAGTGTTAAAAGACCTAGTGCAAACCACACTCTGGTTTGGTGCTTATGGGTTTTGTTTCTTTTGCTTGAACAGTGGTAATYGACTCTTGATTCTGTTACCTGGCTCCTTTCATTGTGATAGTTCTTTGGAGCCTCACTGAAGGCAACAGTAAAGTCTCAAGTGTCTGAGTATCCAAATTTGAGTCTGACTTAATTTTAAGTGATAATATAAGCTTGATGTTCAACTCTGGATATAGAAGCACATGTTGCAAATGCGGTTTCCACTTTGCAAAGAAACTAGTGAAATGCACTAGTTGCCTGTGTTACTAAATGAAGCATCAGCACTGTGAGGAGTAGTTAGTTGTGCATTTCAGCTGGTTTTAAAGCTTTTAAGTGTTAAAGAAATTCTTACTCTTTTCTTAGGACCTACAAAAATTTGTGCATGTTTCAAGGCCAGCAGGTGGAGCCCAAGATAAATGAGTCTTTGATACTTGAAACAATAGTCTCTAATGATACAAATATAGTCTAAGGACTGTATTAACATCAAGCAGAGTGCATGGGGTCACAGGAGGCTATTTCTCAAAGTGGTAGAACACAATAGTAATAAATGTAGATAACTAGCAAGGCAAATTGTTGAAGATATTTGTCCCTCTAGATAATTGCAACAGGTATTACAGAACTATTCAGCTGATGTTTAATACTTGTGTTTTGACTAGCAGATTTCTGTGAGCTTTAGGTCTGCAGTAGTTCTGCACAAACAATTGGACTGAACTGACTCTTTGAAGGGACCTCAGTAAATCAGCTAATGGAGCCTGAAACCCTTTATTTTAATAAGTCTTAAAGTTATGAGCAATTAACTATCAACAGGTTTCTATGGAGTAATCCATTTAATTTTCTGGCAGGACACCTAATGAAAATTGGGAGCCTTATTTCCATAGTCAGCAAGAGTACACACTGACTGTTGCTCATTAAAGTTGTGTTTTATGTCCCTGCCTTCATCATGTGGCCTTCTTTGCCCTTTGTGGAAAGCTTTAAGGATCCCCTGCCATGTTTGTTTTAGTGCTGCTTACTGGCTACCTCTCAAACGTAAGATTTGAAGGTGATCTCTAATAGCTGTGCATGCTGCTTCTGAAATAGTCCTGCATTGCTTGATATTGATAAATATCAATCTTGATGCTCACAGTGAGAAAATGGAAAGAAGAATGAAGYCATCATGTTTCTGTCAGCCTGGAGCCAGGACCAGACTGATTTCTAATGTAATAGTGCACACTATCCTTCTAGTGTATTGCTTGCTCCRTGAACTGATCTGTTAATGCATTTTATTTAACTTGCTTTATGGACATAAGTTCATTTCTGCTGGGAAGAGTTATGTATCCTTAATAATAGAAGCCATAAAGCTTTGTACTTGCTGAAGGACATGCAAAGCTGTAATTGAAATGGAACTGATTAGTAAGCTGAATAGGAGGTTAATATCTTGTTTTTATAACAGGTTGCTCAAACTGACAAGAGGTAGATCAATCTAATTTTTTGGAAACTTGGTACAGTCAAAGACCAGTTAAAGCTCTTTAAGATTCTGTCCATTATTTTTAGCAAACATAATTTGTCTATTTTCATGGACTTAAATGGAAGGTTTTGCAGTATGAATCTCAGACCTGTATTTAGGATCAATCTTGTGCTGCTGCTGTTCTTTGATAGATTTGTTACTGATTCTGATACTTTTGGAATTGTGTGTGTTTTGGATAAGTCACTGGGAAATGCTTGGTTACAGCAGCTTTCTGGTTCAAAGATGAAAACTTGACTTCTTCTATAGACCGCAGGTTGGGAAATAGGGAAAAGATCAGATGAAACAAGGATATGAACTCTAAAAATGAAATTTTATTAAATACAAACATCCTAGAGTGTGATAAATTTGATTTTTGGTAGAAATGGAGCTGACAGTAGTAGATGTCATAATGTGTTGTAGTTTGTATTTTGAAAAATGTGGCTGATGTGAAACAAGTGCATTTTTGGAATGCTGTCATCAGGTTTAACTTTCCTAAATGTTAAATATGACTCTTACTAACAGAAAGTTCTTTCCTTTTCTGACATAGCAACTTACTGCACCCTTAGTGTAGCTTATGCATCCAGCCTGGAGCCTTTCTGTCCTTGATGAATGGGAGTGGAGGGTGGTAAGGGGGAAGAAAAAAAAGTCCTCTAACTCCCTCCCCACAGAACATTCCCCCCTGCCTTGGCAATTGAGAAGCAGAGGAGTTCGTGTGTGTGTGTGTGCGCGTGTGGTTTTTTTTGGTTGGTTTGTTTGTTTTTTTTTCCCTCCCCAGGATTGAGCTGGATGCTGGACAATGTCATTCATAGACAGGCTTCCCTCTCCCGATTTTATGTTCTGTCAAGGTGCTGTCAAGGACTGAGTGCCAATTCAATTTAGCTATGTAGCTGTCTGAGAGGAAGGCTTGAACAGTAGTAATCAGTCAGCTAAAATCTTTTTTCTTAGCTTGATGTTTATTGCAGTGCTCTAACTGTAATGTCTGGTCTGTTGAAAGGTCCCTTCTATCCTTACATAGTCCTCTAGTCAGTAATGACTTAAGGAAAAAGATTTCTTTCTTGCAGAAAATTCTCCTGTTTGGTATCTGGCTTGTGCAATAAATTATGTAAATAGTAACTGTTTTGAGAGATTTGTGTAACTCGGGGGGACAAATGACTTGTTTGCTCTAACCTTGATRTGGGCTTATGGTATTAATATTTGGGAGTCTGATCTCTTAACTGAAATCTGCCATATTTAGTGACACCACAGGTTCATACGGTTAGCCAGTGTGTAATCCATATGTTAAACTGATGGGGTGGCAAGTGGATGGATAGGGACTTGTCTGGAATATGATGTAGAATGAATAATAGAAGCAAATAACCTTTGTGACTGTGGCTGCACAGATAAGCATGTTGAAGAACCTGAAGAAACATACTCAGTGTTCTTCTRGGGCCAGAAAAATTACCAAACAAAAACAAATGTCCAAGGGTCAAAGTAAATGTCTAGAGGCAGAGTAGGTTTGGTGACGAAAGGATGTGAGGAAAGGCAAGAAAATTCTGGACTGAGACAAGCCAAGGCTAAAAGAAAGGTAGCTGGTGCAGAATAGGGATCCGCCTAATACTCCAAGGAACAAATTGGGAATAGAAAGAGATACCAGCAGGGATTTTAAGCAGAAGTATTGCTATCCTGAATCAAGAAACCAAAGTAGAGTATAGTGTATAGGAACTGCTTGGATAGTCTCAGAGCTCAAAGCAAAAAGTGAGTATAAAAAGTTTCAAAACTATTTACTGTTSTGTTATGCTTCAGTTAAATTCTCTAGAAGTGGCATTGTACTTTACAGTTTAAGCTGGTTATTGCTCTAGGAAATATGTGCACAGTAATTTGGATGGGGGCTGTTACTTGTTTGACTTCAGGTTCTTTTTAAGAGTTGGAATGAGAAGAGGGAACAAAACAGTTGTTATGCTTAACAACATAAGGCAACTGAGATAAGAGCCTGTTTTTTGAAAGAGTAGTAAGACCTGCATGAAGAATGAACTTGTATGAATCCAAGTTTTCTGATGCTGGTAGCTTGATTGTACAAGTCAGTATGATTGCAGGTTAGTGAGAATTCACCAATAGGAGTCTCAGAAGGGTCATGACACTAAGATTTTCATGACTTTCCAAATAAAGTAGCTGTCTATACATCTTTTTAAACATTTGGCTACTAAATCAGTTATCTAAAAGGATGTCTGTATTTTCAATTTAATCTCTAAACTAGTTATTTTGGGAGTAACTTGGTAGAGGGAAAGAAAGCTTACTGTGACTTAATTCTATTTCCCCAATGCTTTATGTCATCTATTAAACAAAATCATTTGGCTAGCTAGGTATTGCTGTTCTTATCTGCTAGATTCATAAGGCATGCCTTGAAAGGGGAATTCTAGTTGTCACAGTGCAGCAATTAAAATACTTTGTTTTATACACGCATACGTGTGCAACCACGCTTGCCAAGGCAAAAGAAAATTACTGCAAGAGTATCAGGAGTGTTGCTTCTCTTCTGAATTATTTTGGTTACAACAGAAGAGTCTCTTTGCAGAATATTAGCGATTGGAAGACGATCTGTGCTGTGATAGCAAACTAGTTGTAGTGCTGAACTGTGACTTAACAGGAGTCATTAGCCTACTGGCAGACTGTTAATTAAAAATTTGTATAAATGCTGTACTTGTAGCTCTACTTCTGATAGCATGACGTGTAGCCAGGATCCTTCTACAGTTTACTTAAAAAAAATAAATAAATAAAAATAAAAAAGAAAAACCTTCTAACAATAGATATGTATAAATCCTACTTTTTGTACAAAACTTACTTTTATCACTAGCTTGCTCAGGTGGTCTTAGAGCTGTGGTACTAAATTCTGCATCTTCTTCCCTTCCCCCTCCTTTTTTCTCCCTCTCTTGAAAATGTTTGCATGGAAGTAGCTTTCTGTAGCAGTGAAACATGGTTATCCACAGTTGTTTGATAACGTTCTGGTAATTGTTTCAGCAGGGGCAAAAAGTAAAGATCAGGCTGTAGTTTTTTCAGACAAGCTTTCATTAGGGCAATGCAAAAATATTTGAAAGCAGTAATGGGTATTAAACTAGATAGAACATTTGTCATAGCTGAATGTGGCCAGAATTTTAAATGTAATACAAACTGGAGACTGATCATGGAAATATACACTCTAGTCTATTTTATTTTTATTTTTATCTGATATTTTTACTAATGTTAAACAATTATACTTTTCCCTTGATTCTAGTAATAACTTGATCTGAAATACTTTTTATTTACAGCCTTGGAAAAGTGTCTTCCATTACATTTTTACAATTAGGCTTATTCCTTAGCTTCTGTGACAGTTTGAAGCCTCTTCATTATTCTAACAAAAATGTTTTGCCTTATTTAAGGCAGGAAAAAAAATGTAGTTTGACTTTATTGGTAATGAGGAAAAAACCTTTCATGTATTGTTAGTACTCATATTTTGCCGTGTTTTTCTGATGCTTCTTCTAAAATTCTGAATTATCCAAGCAGCATGTTGAAACAATAATAGTAAAAACTTTTGTAGAAAACCTTTTATTGAAGCAAACATGTTTAAATCAATTTTAAATGTTGAAAGCTATTAACGAGAACCTTTTAATTTTTAAGCTTCAGTATAAAAGGAAGGGTTTTTTTATAATTTACAGTATAATACATAATCTTATCTTTGCAGGCTTTTACAGAATGACCTTGCACTGAGCTGTTTTGGAAGAAGCAAGAATTAACTAGCAATCCCTCAATGTGCATCCTGCTATTCAAATTTGACCCTCGACCAGTTTCAAAAAATGCATACAGGTAAAGATGATTCTAGTTAACAGGTATATTTTCATAACTTTTGTTACACAATTTCATTGTAGCTGTAGCCAGTGATGTTCCAAACTCAAAAGTCAATTTTAGGTGCTTCTAGATAAACTTTACTGGACATATTGATACTGTACAGTGAATTTCACAAGCAAACTTTCTGTAATAATTTTCTCCCATTACAGCCCTTAACCTTAAAACCTCATACCCAACATGAGTATCTTAACGCATTCAGTATGCAATAGATGGAGCTTCAGACTAGTAAAAAGACTTTAGTGTTCTATTACTTTCTGTGTTTATACATACTGTGTGGATTCCATATTATTTTGAGAAGTACAAGTATCAATATTCATCCAGTAACTTTCCTGTACCTCTTGTTAAGCAATGGCTTGCTCCATACTGCTGAGATAAATTATGCAAACCAGCTGTTCTGTTTCAAGCTATAGTGACCTGCATAAGATTCTTGGTGTCTGACTTTAATATCGGATACATAACTTCAGTCCCCTGTTTTCCTAAAGACACCATAAATTTTTGCCTTTTGTTAATTAGAAGGCTGATGTACTTTTTCAGTTGCTGTTATGCTTTCTTCACCTTTGTCTCAGTTTTCTGAAGGACACAGCTCAAGTGTCAGATGGAAATGGTACCCAGCTCTTGTACTGCTGAACAGTATTGTGGTCATTAGACCGAGTTAGACTTCTTTACTCTCTTGCTGAGTATAACTTTTCCTGACAACTCCCATGTATTATGCTTTGCTACAGCTCTGACTTTGTGTTGAAGTCATGGAACAGTTTTCTCAACCAAAAGGTGTTTCCTGTGCCTTCAGGTATACTAATGCCTGTCAATGTTACACTAGACACCTGCAGTTATTTTTCTTACTATCATTTCTTTTTTCTCTGGTTAAAAGCATGTCTAAATGATCATTAAAAGTTTAAAAGACAAACTTGTTATCTTTGGCCATTTTCTTATAGCCAATACACTTCCTTAAGCTATAAACATGCTCCCCATAGTGCTTAGGAAACTTTTCCATCCTAGTAGATTTGTGTTTYTACAGCAATGCATGTGCCATTTTGAGCGCTGAGTTAAGCAAAAAGCTTACAGTTCATCTTTGTAATGCATTAACGAATCCCTATTTTCTTGTGCCCTTTCCACTTGTTCTACCCTTTATCTTCATCCTTTGTGTTCTGTCTGTAGGCCTATTCATAGTAAAGTTTAGTGCATTGTACCAAATACTTTACTGTACTCAATTATTGTCAAAAGTAATGTGTGGCTGTTACATCTTTTCTAACTGTACTATGTGTCTTATGAATAAATACAGATCGCAGGCTTCAAAGCTGTAATTGCATAGTGTTTTTATGGAACTGAATAATATTGCAGGAAATTGCTTTAATAGAATAATTTCTCATGTTTTCATCTCTTTGCCTCAACAGTAAAATAAATCTTAATACATAAATCTTAATGCCGTTAAAATATTTCAGCTATAAAATAGCTGAATAGGCCTTTTGCAATTTATTTAAAATTGCTGCTTTTTTCCAGTATGATTGTTTCATAAAAGACAATTAAGATGTTTTAATTATAGCAATTGTGTATATTAGCTTTGCACAAAACTTAGAATCTTCCCCATACCAAATTTGTTATACAGATTCCAATCAAGAAAGGTTTCACTTAATATTTAGCATTTGGTTATTGTATACAGAAGTTATGGTTTCATGTCTAGAATTTTTGAAGGCAAAATCTAGTTGGAACTTCAGAGAGAACGGGCATGTTTTAGCCAAACTATTTTTGAAAGAGGTGAATGTTTATTTTCATAATATATGTAAATGGAGGATGCTTCTTGTAGATGGAAGACTGAGCAAGCTAAAAGAAATTCCCTAAACCAGTTGAGAGCCTGTAGTTCGAAGACTAGAAACAGAAGAAAAATCATAGAAGGGCTGAATCTCAGGAAGAAAAAACATAATCATTATTTGCATTGGAAAGATAAAATATACATAATTTGTATGTACTCTGTACATTACAATAGGTACTATTTTCACTGAGTAAAATACTAAGCATCTTCCCTACTGTAAGGATATTGCTGAAATGTTAGAGTTCTTTTTCTGTTCTCCATAGCTGATTTTAATTTTATTCCTTCTCTCRCATTTTTAATATGCAACTGGCAACTAATGATCGTGATTTAAAATATACTTTGAAGAGTTACATTTGCAGGGGAGGTCCAGAAACTTGTTACAGAAAGTGTCGGTACATTTGAGTGCTGAGTAAAGTAATGAGATTTCATAGGGACTGATTCCTTTGTGTTGTGTGATTTAAAAATTAGAATGAAAAGTATATGACCTAATTTCATTTTTACAGCAGTGCATTTGGCCTCTGCTGTATAAATATAATTGACATGTGGTTAGTAGGGAGAACTGACAATGAAGGAGATATTGAAGTTGTAGGAAACTGGTAATAGAAAGCTGTAGGTTTCTGGAAGATGTAACACTTCATTAAAATTAGATATTAAATAATATGGTTGGATAGAATAGGGAACATTCACAATCTAGCAATTGAAATAAAAATGAGTCATTTTAGAGGTAATGATGTGCTGGACTAGGGAGCTCTGTTGGATCAGTCTTTAACTACAGCATGGTGTAGTGGGATTATGCACAAATGTATGGCAGACTGAATGACACATGACAGAAATCCTGAAATTCATAAAGTTCACAGATAACTCCTCGTTTTTCCTAAGGAAAGAAAATAGCTACTGGTATCTGCAGGGCATGAGCTAGGAACATACACTATAATGTATGATCAGGAAATAAATGAAGAAATGGTAAATGCTCATTCTGTGTTCCATTATCCAGTCAGAAGTGAGAAGCCTTTGTTTTAAATAGTTGTAATATGAAGAGGTGCAACAGCACAGAACAAACTGCATGGATACTCAGCTTTGCTAATAGATTCAACTGTATGTAAATTCTACAGTCAGTGATCTGTGCTTTCCTACTAACTTCTGTTTGCTGTTCCAAGAAGCAGAATGCAAGAAAGTCTTATAGATGAAGTGATTGTAGTCTTCCTTTCAAATGCTGCCCAGCCAAGTCCTGTCCACTAACAGAAGCCATGCAAAAATAATTCAGCTTTTACGTAGGTAATCCTTGCAATAGGGTCAATATTGTTTCATGTATGACATTCATGACTCAGCATGATCTGTTCTTCTGAAGTGTAGATTATTGCTGAACAAGATTGTCATCTGATGCTCCAATTAGGAGCCTTATAGCAGTAAAAACACTGCTGTGTTTATATTTTCAGCATGCTGTCTACTTAGGATTGTTACTCCCACAAACTGTTGTTTTGCAAGATAAGTTAGTGTTCTGAGTCTAGAATAGATTCAAAAAGTTTTGGAAAAATGTTTCTATTGGAAGTACAGATGAATCAATTCTAAAACTGAAAAAAAAATGAATTTTTAAGTTCTGATGCTTTTTGTGATGGGGTCTAAAATATCTATTTCAGGATATAGTTTCCAATGTTACTTTTCATTAGGCCAATACAATGAGAGAGGCAAGACCCAAACYAGGATTTCTGAGGTGAAAAACTTAATACATCTACCTATTACATGCTACAAACATGCACAGGAACATTATTTCTTTCTGTTTTAAGTGGAAGACAGAGGCAAGGGGTAGGGGAATGGAACTGCAGTAATTTCTTTGATGTCTGATAGGAATGGATTCCTCATATTGATAACTACGTAACATTTAGTGAATTAACTCTGGAGAGGTGGACTCCTGTGGATTGCTAGCTGACTTCACTAAACACTCAGGTTTAAAAACAACTTGCCTCATAGTTTTAAATACTGATGACTTTGCTTCTGAACTTGTTTTTCATGCCAGACTTGTGGAGGTGGAACTTTTTTCCTGCTTCATGATGATGGCTAATGTAGCAGTAAATGTATGTTGTCTTGACAGAAATCAATAAAAACTCTGATTCTGAGCAGTAAGACTTACTGGGAGAATGGAATTACTGAGTTACTAATGTATTTCTGACCAGTGACATTGTAGCTTTATCTCTTACTCCCTCTTTAAATATACAAGACAACAATGATGTTCTGGAGTTTTGTGTGTCCAAGCTTTCATAAAGCTTATTAACTGACTTTTTAAATGGCAGATTGGCTTGTCATTTTTAGTACTCTTAAAAGCAACCCTAACATTGCACAGATATCTAGTACCTGTCTTACTCCATGACTGAGGGATCTGGTATCTCTGTCCTTTGAAATACTGTACTTAAAAAGACACCAAATTCATTGGATCCAAATATTTAAGGTTCAGTCTACTATGTTATCTTTCATCTTCAAGGACTTGCCTATGGCTGTCTCTTCCACACTGACCCTGTCTTTTAGTACCCTTAACTTCCTTGACAGCTGTAATTAATAAAATATCATCTGTTCCAAATGACTTGTTTCTTTTGTTTGGTTTTCTTTTTTTGATGCTCTAAACYTGCTTGAGGTACTAGTGATTAGATTCAGCACAGAAATCTTGGACTGTATGCAAGTCTATTCTATAGTTTAATTACTGCCTTTTCTACTGTGACCCTTAGGGGTTCTTTAGATAGACTTTTGCTAAGATGTGAAAACCAGTAGGCTGGTGTCTTAGTGAGGAAAACTATAAATCTTACCTCTCCTTCCACTGACTGGGCACTTATTGCCCTGAATCTCCAGTACAAAACTTACCTATGTTTGCAGTTACCTTTGTTCTTTACCTGGATCAGCCAAATATGTTTTTGTTTCTTAGCATAGTAACACTTCTAAGTTTTATTTATAGATAACATGCATTTATTTGTTGCAATAAGTTATTAAATTGAGTTGCTGATGCTATCTTCCAGTGCTTTTAAATAAGTGTTAGCTTACCATTTGAAAAATGGAAGTGCAGTCAGCCTAGCTTAGATTCCCTTTTCTTTCTAGGGTATATGGAATGACTATAGCATACAATCAATAAGATATCCTTATGCTCTGTAAAAGAGTACATAAAGCAAATTTGTTTTAATAATTCTATTAGATGAAACAAATGAGGAAACTTTTTTTTTTTTCCTCAAAGACCCCAAAAAGTTTAACTGAGACTATTCTAGATGCCTCTGAAGCAATCAGGATGTCCTGACTTGTTAAAATCAGACTTGTTTTGCATACACAGCCTGACTGACTTGAACTGATCTTATTCCCGAGCTTGAATGGTCTGCATTTGTTACCAAGGCTGAAACTTTTGAGGAAGAACTGGCCTTCTTAGTATTAATCTTGTGTGTCTGCTGCATCTTAAACACCACATTGAATTTGGTCTTTCTGGTCTGCAGGTGTCATTTATGATAATTACCAATGTGCAAAGTAGAGAGAATTACGTGTAGGTAGCAGAATTCTATATAGCTGTCATAGATGTGTCACATCTTTCTTGGTGTTTCTTAGAATCTGTTTTCTAAAATGTGATTATTTTAGATGGCACATGAAGATTGTATTTTTGTACAGGTCAGCACTCTGCTTGTGAACTCATAACTTTATTACAGAACATACATAACTAATTTCATCCAGTAGTGTATTTTCTATTATTATTTTAAACTTCCTTCTACTTTCTGATTGTGTGGCCTTCAGGGCTTCCTGCAGTTTGTCTGCACTGACCAATCTCCTTAAGGATTCAAATATTTCTTCCTACTGCTCTTGTAGAACACCTTTTTACCCTCCCTCCTTCCTTCTTTCCCTTCCCCCCAGCAAAYTTTCCTCACAAAAATCCCTGTTGGCTGGTGCAAAATAAAACTGYCTTTTCCCTTCACTTCTCTGCTTGCTTGTGTGCTATTTTTCCTATATCAAATGAATGTCAGTGGGACTAGACCTTGGAGGCAGACTCAAATTCGTCTCTTCTGGGTACATACAGCCAAAAACATTGGTCATATCTTTGAACTGCCTAAATAGAGCTTTAGGTATCCAAGTTAATGATTCAAAGATGCTGTGGTTATGTGGTCCTAAATAATGTCCTAGTAAGAAATTGTTCTGATGCTTTGGATTTTTCGGATAAGTTACCTATAAACTACAGGTTACCTTTAAATTATATATATATATATTTTTTCTTAAAATAAGCTGTAACTTTATATGCTGAAGAATCTCTATTGCCTATGCAATCCTCTTGCTTGGTATGCATCCTGTTCCTTGAAAAGAATAGCTGCCTCATTCATGCAACAAGGTAGACATGCTGAATGGCTCAACATACTGAGAGAGATGATTATCATCAACTATCATTTAGTTTCTACACTGAGTGATAAAGGTTAGATGGTAGAAGAAAGGATGGTTTCCTTCTTAAAATGAGGTAATGCCGTTTCAAGAGTTGGATTCTGTTCCTGCCTCAACTGTGGTGTGTTGTCTTGTATGTAATATCTTTCTCTTTTTGTATTCTGCAGGCTTATTCTAGCAGCTAATAGAGATGAATTTTACCACAGACCATCCAAATCGGCAGATTTTTGGGATGGCAACAATGAAATCCTTAGCGGTATGCAGCTGTTTTGTAACTGTTGTTTTGACTAGCTTTCATATACTTTATAAAGGAATCATTAGGAATGCAAAAACACAGGCTGTAAAATATTCTGTTCCCTCATACTTCTGAGGAAAATATTTCATGAAATTTGACAGATGAATTGTGTTGCTATTGTGTTATTTTTGTTTTAACTTCTTAATCCTTGAAGCTATTTGGTAACAATATGATACCATTAGTTCTGGGGAGGTAGATACCCAGGAACTTGAATGTTTTTTTAGTTTTATGTTTTTTAATTGACTTGAGTTTGAGCAGTGCAATGGAAATTAAATTTTCCATCGCAGCCAGTTGTTTCATTATTTTTTTAGATGCAGCAAAACATTTTTCTTAGAATTAGTTACTCTACACACTCATTGACTTGAGTCAGTTGAAATTGTGAAGCTGAGCCTCCTGAAAGTGAATTAGTAATTTATAGGTGACAGAATGGCTTTAGTTATTGACCTGCCAGGTTATTAGCTTTCTGCTTTCATGTTGCTCAGTTGACAGTCACCCAATTGTCTGGTCCTCTTTAGTATGGAATCTGTCTTTATATGCTTGCTTTTAAGTATAACTAATACTTCCTTTTCTCAGAGACAAAAATGAAGCTGTGGAAGACAAAGCATTGTTTAAATACTAGATTCTGCCTTTGCAAAGACTGTTATTGTCAGGGAGGTCTGTGAGGATAAGCTGCTTCTACTGCACTGTAGCCTCCTCCTGGCTGATGTTTCAGATTTCTGACAGACTGGATGCTGTTTCCCCTGTTATGTAGTGGGTTAGAAAACAAACCCCACTATCTTGAAATCTGAAAAGCCTTAAACTTTAATGCCTTTGTCTGTTTTGACTGAATCTGGCACAAGAAACTGGTGTATTCTTTGTTCAGGAGTTTATCTGTGAAAAGTCTCYTCAGTATACTCTCTTGAGATAACATTAACTCAAGCAATTCAGAAAAAAATCAAATTTATTCCTTGACTWAGCATTGACTTTTTTTATTCTTACAACAATATTACAAAACAGGAATTGTTCTGTTAGCCATTGGACGTTGGCCAATGTGGCTGTATGTATCTTCTTTCATGTGCCCCACAGTTAAGGTAGGCAACAGTAGTAAAAGTGTTCTTTAAAGATCTGACATGATTAAACTTAATATTGAGATTTTGGATACTGAAGAAAGTTTCTGAATAAGGGTCCAAAACCTTGACTTAGCCTTCTAGTGAAAACTGCCTTACGACACTATAATGCAGAATTAAAAGGTTTGTAATAGTATGCATATTTATGTAGAAACACATCTCCTTTTCCATTAAATGCCTGGTGCTTAACATGAGCTCATTGCAAATACGTGGTGTTTTTTTAGCTTATGCTCTGATAGAAGTGTTTTTTGATTTAGTAATGCAAATTACTGTTACTTCAGTCCAAGATTTGTCTTGAGTCTAATTCACTTTACGTTGTTCTTGTTGTATCCAGAAATATTAGTTACAAATAAATTGTTTTTCTGAGGTATTTGTCTGGATTAACATATATGTTCTGAGCCTGCCTAAAGTTTATTTATATCTTAGCATATTGGCACATCTTATTTTTAAATGTAATTTGCTCATTCTTTCTCATGTGTTATTGCAGTATCTTTGAAGGTATTAACTAGTGTGGAATTGGGTCAATTTCTTACTGGGTCAATAGGTTCAACAGTTTTGTACCTACTGATTTCATCCAGCCCCATCAAGACTTAAGACTTCATTAAGAAACTGTGACTTAAACTTAAGATTTTTTTTAAATGAATGAAATGACCTAACTCTTGTTTGTTCCACTAGGGCTGGATATGGAAGAAGGAAAAGAAGGTGGGACATGGTTAGGAATCAGTAAAAAAGGCAAGATGGCAGCCCTAACAAACTATATGCAGCCAAAGATTGACAAAGATGCAAAAGGAAGAGGTATGAAGGACTAGAAATGGGAAAAAGAAAGCACGCAGACAAGTCTGGGTGTCTTAGTGAAATAAAATGCCAGTTACAATATTAATATACACTTTAAAACCATTCTATTGGGCCACAAAATGGTATTAAGTGATAAGTCTACTTGACTTGGCTAATGGCATTGTAATCAAACAAGGAAAAGTAAAACAAGATATAGTGTCTAGACTTTAAGTTGGTTATACACAGACAAGAAATGCAGCATCAACTGTCTCTTAACACTCAAAACTGGACAAGGGTTCAATTGATTTTCTTCACTTTTCTTAGTTTACACTAGACTTTAAGTGTGTTATGTTCTTGTTCAAAYAATAATGAAGGGTAGTGGTGCAACTTGGGTCATACTAAAGATTAGGCTAAAAGGTGATAGTAGTCTCTTCTCACACAGTGATGAATCAGAGTAGCAGAAATAGAAGAAAAACACTTCTGAAAGAGCATGTCTGTTTTTAAAGTAAAAATGGATTTGTTTGTAGTTGTCKTGTGGGACTGTAGCGGGAATATATTGTAGTGGGCAAACGCAATATTGTACAGAAACAAATGGACCATGTCATTTGTATTTCATTTTAGGTCATATCAGGGAACTGAAGCAAGACGGAAAATAGGAAGTTTGGCAAAGTGGGAGGAGAGGAAGTGCACATCATGTAAAGAATAGTTAATAAATGACTTCTGTACAACTGAGCTCTTAACTAAGAGTTCTTTCTCAAAATAAAAATTGAGTTCTTAATTTGAGCTTGATACAAAACCTTAAGTTTTTAAAGGTTATTTTTCACTGATATTAATGCCATTGGTAGCAGGAATCTTATGTATATCACTTTGTTTCAGCAAGCCTACCAGAATAGTCATTTCACATGTCCACGTTGCTCTATGTACTTCTTTCTTAGGTGCTCTTGTAGCAAACTTCTTGACTTCAGATCTGGACAGCTATTCTTACTTGAAGAAAGTTTCAGTAGAAGGACATCTTTACAATGGATTTAACTTAATAGCGGCTGACTTGAAGTAAGTCTACAAAACATCACAGTTTAAATATTAAAGGAAAAAAATAGCGATGAAGTGCATATAATTGTAAGCACGGAAGTTTAACAATATACGAGTTGATCACAGACTAAAGCTAGAGCTCTTTTTTGCTGATTGGCATATAAAGGCATGCTGTTACTCTAGACATAACATTGTTTTTTCATCTTACGGTTACCTTATTCTAATCACTGCTTTCTCCAAAACGTTTTGCAGCTTTTCTAATAGGCCATAATCAATCTTTTTATTTTTCTCTGAAGACTGTCTTGTTTTGAAGATGACAAAACCTTGGCTACATATCTTACTCAGAAAYGTAGACACATTTGTCTAATTATAAACCTCTTTATCCTCATTTTTAAGATTTTTCAACTGTCAGATTGTTGATGTTGACTGAAGATTTGGCTTAAAATGTAATGTCTGCTGTAGGTTTGAAGGGGAAAAAGCTTACACTAGAAAAGACCAAGAAAAATATCATATAAAAAATTGTTCTTGACCAGATGGTGCATCCATGCAGAATTTATCAACAGTTAATGTACTGTAACCTCAAGATTTGGCTGACAAGCTGTGACTTGAGAGATCAGTTCTAGCACTGGAGCAGGAAAAGAAGACAGAAGAAAATCACTTTAGTGATCACTGAAGTGTGGAAGTACAAACTTGATCAGCTCAGCAAAATATACTTGAACTATCAATTAAATGAGAAGACTAGGGAGAGGAAAAAAGTGGTGAAAAAGGTAATGATTTGGTAATGAGTATCRAAAGCTGTGACTGACTAAATGGTTAAAGCTGCTATTGCCTTTCAGGCAACTGCTTAGATTTGACAGATGGTATGTGAGATACTAGACGTCCTGGCAATATGGAAAAACAGAGCATGATAAAAGAGAAAACAAATGAGGAAATAGTTACACCTCCTTTTTAGCTCAGGTTCTGACTGGAGTTGTTACTTGCCAATGGAGAACAAAAGTCAAAAGCTCTTTGCAGTGGTTGCCAAGTCAGGTGAACAAGGACAGCTCAGGTAGATGGAGAATGAGAATAGAACAGACAAAGTGATGGCCTGAATGTCTATTGAATAGAAAACAACACATTACAGGAATCAACTGTATCAAAGGAAAGCCTGAACCCAAACACAGTTCATGTGTCTTCATCTTAGATGGTAACTTAGACCCTGCAAGTCTCTGAATTATTGCAGTGCTGTGAAAACAATGAAGGAGGTTGGAGTTAATCACATGTAGGGAACAAGTCTGTGATTTCCATGTGATTTCCATAGAATTCTTATGTCAAAAAATACTTTGGAAGAATGTCCAGAAAGATAGCGTTAGTGCTTTGAGTTAATAAATTGGTACTTGTTAAAGGATTCTGGTTTTTTTCATTTGTTTTTGTGCAATTGAATCTATTATAGTGTAAACTCTTTCCTTAAGAGGTATCCTTCAAGGGTAAAGATAGGCAGACAGTGTGTAAAGTGTTCAATGCTTACTATGCCTACTTGCATATGAGATATGAAAAACAGCAAACAGGAAGAGAGTGTATTCATTTAAAATAAGCTGGGAGGGGAGGGACACTGTATGAAAATGTAATGGATCATAGTTTCAAGGAAACTGGATTAAAGTTTCACGTGCATTTAACATAACCATTTTGTGTTATGTAGGGGAAAATACATAAAATTTCTTGTCTGTGGAATTTTACTAATCTCCAGTTGGTGGTAGTAATTGTTTTATTAACTTTTTATCACCTAAGATAAGAAGTAACTAGTTGTATTAATAGGTGTTGCAATGGCAGGTAACTTACTAATGGTGGGAGACATACCACTTTACAAATGAATTTCATAGATACTTCCTGGTGAGACAAAATTGTAGACAATGGGAATCTTGAGTTTAATCCTAAATCCATTAGGAAAATGTGCTTTAATAGTTATAGCTCTTTAGAAAAAGAGTTGTATTTGTACTTTTGAGACTTTAGCTTTTGTATCCCAGCTTCTTATCCTACTTTTTAACAGAGTTTTTCTTCCTTCAGGGTACCCCACTGTTGTTTAACAGTTTGGAGAGGTCTGATGGACTTGAAGCAGTCTGATGTCTAATATTGTGCTGCCTCACAGTAGTAGGAGCTATTGCATGGAAAGCTCTGACCCTCAAAAGCACACCTATATGGTGCCTAGAAATTAAAACTGCTGTGTCTTTGTGGGGTGCACAAGCAAGTGTCTCCTATTCCTTTTGTGCCTGAGTGGTGGCATGCTGTGGCAGGGTGAGAACAACTGAAAGCTTTTAAGGTGGTCCTGTCCAAATGACTGCATCACTAATTTTTGCTGAAACATGAAAAAATCAACATGTTGCAAACACATTAACTTCATTAAGTTTCAGTAGCTGAAGGACCTTACATATTTGATTACAGTCAATCTGGTTGGCACAACTTTCTCTGATATACATGCATATATATATGCACAAGTATGCTCATTTTCTTTGCATTATGCCTGATTCAGAAGAGTGGAGATGCATGGCTAAGGCACTTCCAGGCTATGTAACAATTGTTACTTGCATAATTCATGATCGTAAGCAGTTTAATAAGCAAAGAGCACATTACAGCTTTGGCAAACCTGCAGAAGTGTAATTTTGAGACCTTGCACCATCAACAGTTCAGTTCTCTTCTCCCATTTATCTTTTCTGTGTGCTTCTAGGAAACCACATACACTTAGAGCAGAACACGATAACATTTACTGGTTTTAGTGATAGTGTGCTAGAAGTTATTTTTTTTACTAACTGTGACCTTCTGTTTGCATCTTTCACTTTCTGTATTAGATGGAAATCTGGTGTGCAGGTTGTTCATGCTCATTGTCAGTTGTTTGTCTCCTTTGCCTGCAACAAATTGTTTTAGACAAAGTTCTAAAATAAAAAGTTGTAAATTAAATAGAACTTTTATTCCAAGTTCTAGGTATGAACGTGTAAAGGCAGACTCGTGCTGCCTATGAAGATAACAGGAGTGCATTTATTTGCTTTTGTCTGCTTAGGAATAATGTATAGGTTATGTTTCCAGAAGTTAATCCAGAGGCAGATCCAGCAATTTCAGAGTTGCTCTCCTTCTGTTATTTGTATTCTGTACTTGACAAAATTCATTATCCCACCAGGAGACTTCCCCAAAATTTTTCTGTTAGTTAATTATACTGTGCTTAGTGGAGTTTGACTTTTCTTACTGCTCTGTATTGCTGCCTGGAGAGCTTTCAAACAATAGGAGACTCTGTAAATCAAAAGATGACAAAAGAAATAATCTTACACTTTCAAGCAAACATGATACTCAAGCTGCTGATTTAACAAGAAGTAAGCAACTAAGAATTTTTGTTCTAATTTAGATGTGTATAGTCATAATGTTAGCATAATARCATTATAATAGATTTCGACATTATTCTATGCTATTGCAATCATTTTTGGTTTTATTTTTTCTTCTCTGTATTATGATGACAGCATGCTAGATGATACAGGTGCAATGATGTGAGAAAGGAATCTGGAAACCACCTTAATGATTGTAGAATCTGGATGATTATTTCTTCAGTGTTGTATCCCTTCTATCTCAAAGAACATGCATGTTCTTTGACACTGTGATACATTTGCTCTGTGGTACCATGTGTTGTCAACTTTATACACTTGAATCACTTTTGTTTTTTAATGACTGAATAGAACAGAGAAACTTGTTTCTTAATTTTCTAATCTCTTCAGTTCATCTTTTTGGTGTACCTGCTTAAGTATAGGAGTATTGAATACTAATCCTATTATGCTAAATGTACATTTATGCTGAATGTGTCGCGTATGGCATACAGTCTGTTTAGAGACTTGAGTAAATGCAGAATTAGCCTCTAATAGTATGATATTTCTGTGGTTCTGACTATTGATAGGTTTGACTGAAGAACAAGGTTATCCAGGCTGGACTGGTTTCTTAGGAAATGTCTGCTTAAGATTCAGAGTGGTTATTTCTGCTGCTGTAGTAATATCTGAAGTATTTGTGAACTGCTTTTGCTGATGATCAGGACATTATTTCTGTTCTGGGGAAACTTGCTTTTTTGTCCAACAAATTTGGTTATTGCAGTTGCACAGATTTTCATGGTTATCTCAAACTTGCATTGAGGTTGTGACAGCATCTCAATCAAGTTTTGTATTGCCAAGTGTGTATTTCAGACTGCCCTGAAGGGCAAACTGACATGACAGCCTCTTGTCACTATCCCATGAATTTAGAGTCTCTGACACTGGAGCCCATATTGTTAGTCTGCAGTAAAATCACTGTTTGTGGAGTGGATGGATGGTCCTGTTGAATTCCAGTTAAAACAGCAGATCTGCCAAAATAATGCGGTTAGAAGGTGGGAAAATTTTTTAATTGAAATCTACAGTTGGTTAGGTAGCAGCATCACTGCTGAGGTAAGGACAACAAAGCAAATTGAAGGAACTTCAAATATCTGTGTCTCTGAGAAAGTATAGATTCCAAAAGAATGTAGAAGAGATGGCTTGGGAGGCAAAAGTTAACTGGACTGTTGATGGTGCAGAACCTCAAGATTAAAACACCTGAACAGTGAATGAGGGTTCAGGAACATCAGCTGACTTGTTCGGTGTGATTATCAAGACGGGAGGATTTGATTACTCTCCTGAGATTAGATTTAGAAGCCTTTCCAGGGAAAAGCGAGATATGGCTAGACAGCTGCTTAGGAAAGAATGCAGGAGGATAAGCTGTCATGACTGGTAAGCTCGCTTACACTTCTTTTCATCTATTGTCTATCCTAATACCACCTTCTGCAGGGCACATCTGTCCTACCTCTTGTCACTCTGAAAATGGTCCAGTCCTCTAATGCATTCTGTACTACTGCCTTTGAAGTGTTTGCACTTAGATGCTCATTTGTTTGTGAGTCTTATGAACCAGTTCAATATTGAGAGAATGAAGAAAAACTCTGAAAAACTGCCCTGTTTTTTATTCTATTTCTTCCCTGTAGTATCAGCCTTTGCCTGGCTCAAAATATTTGTGCAAAACCAAAGAAACATATTTCAAAACTGACCAAATCACTGAATAATGTTTTAAAGCAGATGTGATATCCTGTGAATATCTAGCAGTATTTTTTGCCGTTTTATTTGGTGGTACGGGGTATATGTACAGAAATGCTTGGGCTTTGTGGGTTTCTTTTTAAGCTTTAGAACAAAGTTTTCTGATTAACTCATGAACAATGCAGAGAAGCAAATTAATCTGTGAATCACGTAGCTCCGTTGAAACTGCTCTTCAGCATTTCAAGCTGCCAACTTGATCTTTTTTTGTTTGCAAAAAAATGCATGTGCACAGATTATCTGTAAAGCAACCTAAAATTCTTATATTGTAGTATATCTACATATATATTTGTATATATCTGTAGTATATCTACCCTGTTAGAAGATTACAGCTCAGTGCCCAAAGCAGTGATAACCAGACCCTTCAGAGCTACATTACTTTGCTACTTTTCCCTTTCTTATTCTGGTTATTTTTGTTGACTGTGATAGGACCTGCCTTGAAGTTGAAGCAAGGCAAGGGTGCATGTGGACATTGTTTAATTTCATCCATGTTAAAATAATTTTGAACTCTTGCTTAATGTTGCTGTGAAACATATTACTGCGATTTATGCTGTCTAGAATAGTAACTGTTGCTTAGGTATTGAGGGGGAATTACATATCTAAGGAGATAATCTGTGGGTGGATTCAATTTTTTTCTACTGTCAACTACAGCTGAGACTTAATGTCTGCTGGGTCCTGTTGTTGTCATCATTTTAATCATGCCTTTATCAATTCTCCAGCAAAAYTTATATCTGTATTTGTGAAGCAGGAAGGGGAAGAAATCCAAGTCCAGGCCAGCATTTTGATGTTGTTGTGGAATCAAGTTTAAAGTGACTTTTCATCTTGGCTTCTGCCCTGGTGGTGTTCAGTACTGAGTAGCTGTAAACAGTAGAAAAGAAATACAGAGCCAAATGATAATAGAAGGAGTAACCGTGCACTGGACTCAATTTTGGACTCTTGGAAGGTTTCAGTCTTTCTGACAAAACAGTTCCCTTTGTAAGACAACAGCAGCTTTCTAATGGGGAGGGATGTGTAACAGAAAATGCACATCTAGGAGAATGTGGAGTGTAGAAACAATAAGAYGCAGATGTCCTGAATTAGTGACCCTGTGGTTTGTAAGTATTCCTCATCTTTTTGTTAACTCCAGGGGATCTTATTAGTGAATTTCTCAGTCACAAGATTCTCAGAACAGGTGGTAGATAATATTCTTTCACATTAAAAAGCCATTGAAAAGGAAGTCAGCAGTGACTTCTTATTCAGCATGAGTTCTCCTTTATGACAAGGCTTACCTTATAGTTGCCTTCAAGGGCTTGTTTGGGCAATTCTTCTCATCACGGAGGTCTCAAAGTAGATTTTTAGAGAAAGAGGGAGTGTACTACTCTGAACTCTTCTCTTGGTAGCTCTTCTTAAAGCAGTTAGAGGTTTAGCAATCTGAAGAGAGCATCAAATTCACCAATAAAGTAACTTTTTGAAATGCTGGTGTCTTAAATGGAAAAACAATGACCTTAATGATTTTACTTTTTTTAATACATGTTTGCAGTATGTTAGTAATTGCTACTGCTATTTTTTTAAGATCTTCAAGGAACTTTTAATGATCCAAGTAATTCTTGGCTTTTTGAACACTTAGGTTTTACTGATCTTGTGTTATGTATATACTGCTCTCAAGTTTAATCAGTCCCACTACTTTGCAGGAATTGTTTCTAAGCCTACATATTTAAATACTTCAGAGACAAAGCATCACAATGAATAGTGGAATGTGTGTAGCAATCCATTTATTTTGTTCTTGTGTCTGTCAAAAAAGAAGCTCTTAAATCAATATTCTTTGTCTGGATAACTTCTATAGATGGAAAGTTTTTTTTAATATTTATGTAAACTTTAACACCATTTATATTTTAAAGTAATTGAACTGCTTTCTGCAGAAAACTTTCCTTCCACTTATACAGGTCTTATTGAATAGATTGTAGGATTCAGGAACATTGAAGTAATATTGTGCTTTGTTTTCTGTTAACCCTGGTTTTTGTTTTTCTCCTAATAATGCAAACAGATTTAAAAGCAAAAAAACAAAAAAAAAACCCAAAACACACACTTTCTGTTAGCACCAACAAGCCAGTTTGTGCAGTGACTGACAAGTAATTACTGCAGCAAACTGCTCACCTTAATGGCAGCATTGGCCATAACAAACTTCTGTTTGCATGGTCAGAATATAGTTGAGTATTGTGATGGTAACACACATCTGTTATGTGCTATTGTGCAACTTGGCCTTTCTATTTTTACTTGCGGTTTAGTTCTCCTCTGCTTATTCTTTGGTTATATTGTATTAACTAGTTTTTATGGATAGGTGACTTTTCAAAGTACTACTTTTTGCTTTTTGAGATACAATATAAAAGATTTTTCCATGAAACATGCTAATTCAGCAACTTGAGGTAATGTAAAATACTGTATCTGCACATCACTTTTTCTACGCCACTGAAAATGTGTTGTGTTAGCATACTCTATTGTGAGCATATGACTTCTAGTGTCTTAGCGTGTAACTGGGTCCAAGAACATCAGGCTGGTCTGTTAATGACAACTCAGCCCAATGCGCTCTTATTTTAGCTGCCAAGGGATTCTTTGTAACATTAGTACTAATATGTGCAAACTGTAAATGTATCCTTCAAAATCAGGTTTGTAGGAAGGTGTCTGACAGTATTAAATGGACACACATCATACAGATTGGTATCATTTCATGCAAGCTATTAACTGGCCACAAAAAAAAATATAAAGAATGCTGAGAAGATGTAATACGATCAGTCACTCAGCTGTGAGCATGCATGCTGCAGCAGCCTGAACAGGGTCCAAGCAATGAGGAAGGAAGCACTGTTGAGAGCTTTCTTAGGATGTAAGAAAACAAGTCCTGTACRTGTGAGGATGAGTAGTTGAAAGAAATTTGGGCATAGCCTTTGCTTATTCTACTTCTGGATTAAGTATATGTAAAACACTTCTTGCCTTGTATTTCATTCAAAGTCTTAGTTAATAGTGACTCCATAGAATTTAGCTCTAAAGCAGGAGTCTGATTGCTGTCTACCTGTCTTGAGACCTGTGCTAGATACTATCCAAGTGTTTCAATGTGAGAAATTAAAATAGGCTATTTATAGGCAAGGGTTACAGATCAACACTGATTGTTCTACCATATATTTAGAAGGGATTTTACTTAGGAAAACTTGAGATTATTCAATGAATACTTTAGGAACTGGGATAGTTCTTCAGATTGCAATAAACGTATAACTTTCAGCTTGGGTGTAGACTTTATATAAATACGGACAGTTGTTTTGACTTACATACTGTTTGTAAAAACTGTGAAGGCCATAAYATGCTTCAAGGAAGATGATTAATGATACCTTTTTTCAAAGGTGTTARCTTTGAAATAACCAAACTCAAACATCTGCTCTGCATCCAAGATCTGTTGATGCTTTGAACTATTTGCTGTTTTGTTAAATAAGATCCCTGATGTCTCAGATATATAGCTTCCTGTTTGCAGCCAAGTAATGTATGGACTGGCTTCTCTGAATTTTTTTAAAGTTTCTTCTGTCTGCTTAAAAACAAACAAAACCAAAAAGAATAACACTGACAGAATCCAGTCAAGGGATGAATGCATGGGAGCATATTTCAAATACTATTAAAGTATGTATCAGTGTCTGTCTAGTTTAAATGCAAAATATCTCAATAACTTAACTGAAGGAACTAGTAATGGGAAAATAAAGATTTCTCACTTTGTGGCATGTTTATAAAAATAGATCCAGGAAATACAACTTCTACTCATCTTATTCTCTTATGTGAGTGTTTCTGCAGCCAAACATGCTGCCAAAAAAGTTGACTGAAACAGCATAGTGGGTGACTTTGTCTAGATATTTTCCCAACCCCTCCAGTAGTTTATTTCTAATACTTATGCTCATTCAACCAAAAAAAATGTCTAGAGAAAACAGCTGGTATTTTGATTGCTGTATTTAACTCCACAGGAACAAATTGTACACCAATTTTCTGTTTAATTTTGATTTAAGAACTTTTGTACATGAAACATTCTGAAGGAATAAAATGGAATTTCATTGCTCATAGGATTTGTTCTCCCACCTCTAGCTTTCAGCAGTATGTACTCGTATTCGTTGGAAAAATACCATGTTTTGCCCCATAGTATATTTAAAAGTAATTTTTAAAAAATAAAAACTTCGATCAAAAAACCCCACCAGCTCTTAACATTTAACAGATTCAACAGAATTGCACATACAACTTGGTATATGGTAGTAGAGCAAAAATGTGCATCTTACGAAAATCAGGAGAAAATTATTGGTCTGATCATATATTTCAGTTTTCTGCTTTCTTCCAGCTTCTTTCATTATATACTATTTAGATATTTCTAAAGCAAATATTCCAGAAGGGGGGAGGGGAACCTGACCTTTTCATAAACATGTTTTTTTTCACTGAATATAAATGTTTTTACTGAACTTGTCATAATTTGAATTGAACAAGTCAACACAGATGATGTATGCCTTACAGTTCACTGTCAGAATTTCTTTGAAAAGGTTGAAGGAGAAAAGAACTAGAGTAAATTTGTTTGTAGATGATCATATGACCCCAGTGCTTGGGCCAGATTTCTTTTTTTAAGTAAGAAATATTTTCAAAATTTAATCCTTTTCCTTTGTCTGGAAGCAGGACTGTTGGTTAATTTGCAAGCTCAGAAAAGCTCTAGTATCATTTCCCTTATTTAAAGATTAAATGTTTCTTATCCATACAAATAGGAGAAATTATTTATAGAAAAGCCTAGCCTCAGAGGCATTAACTTTTTAATTGAGGATTTTGTTGGTACTGAGGCTTTTTTCTTTTCCAGGAAATTATCATTAAAACCTCACTAATTTGGATAGTGTAGTAATAGAAGTTGTAGTGGCACAGAGATTCACAAGGACTTACATAGTTTAGTGTATCATATGAGGCCTTCTGTACCAAAACAACATCCCTTATTCATGTACTGCTTGACTTTGTTTGGGATTTTTTTTCCTCACACCATCCTGACAGTGTATAACTTCTGGGGAATTTGATTTGAAACTATTCAAAATATTTCCTAATCTTTTTAAAATAAGTAAGTAGTAAAAGTATTAAAGATTCAAGTGAAACTTTAAATTTAGCACATATCACAAATAATGCGTTCATATAAGAACTATAGTAGAAAATAGTAAAAATCTTCAGTGACACTCTGTGCAGGAAATAAGTATAATTAGTATTGTAATAGGAAAGGAGTGGTCAGTTGTGTCTTGTTGAAGCTGGAAGTGTTAGTTGTGATTCTGATGTGTGCAGTTGTCTGGAGAACTGGAGTGGTCAGTAGAGTCTTGAGATTGGCATAAGGTAGATTTGAACAAGGACCTTGAGATATACATACATATATATATATATATATATATATATAAATAAAATAAGGAAAGTAAATGTCTTTAAACCACTAGAGGACAGTTCACGAAGTGAGGGAATATGATACATTTCCTTTAACTGTGTGTGTCTATATGCATACACAGGGGGAAAGAGGAAATTAGACAACTGAGAGCTTTTTAAATAATACTTAACAAAGAAGTAACAACAATATGCAAATCACACCTGCTATAATGACTGTTTTCTAAATGTGCTGAACAACTTGGATATTTCTGTAAGGCACCAAAAATGCCTCATGGGTTTGCAAGGAGGAGGAGAAGGGCACAAAAGAGGAGAGGCAGACTTTCTAACTTTCTTGCCTGCCCCCGCTTCTTTTGTGTTCTTCCTCTTGCCTTTTATGTCTTATAATGGTTGAGTTAGAATTTCCTATTTCATTTGACTGTCTTGAGAAAGAAACTGTAGAATGTTTTTCAGAATGCCTCCTTGAGAAAAATATAATCAGCTAAATCAAGAACTATCTTGCTTGTTATTTAGGATCAGATGCTAACAGAGGTAGCAGATGCTAATTTAAGCACAGCAATTTAACTTCCAGCACATCATTAATTAAATTGCATTCTATATATTCTTATCTGCATCAAATCACAGATATGTCTTATCCCATAGGAAAAAAATAAGGAACTGGAAATGACTTCTTTATTGTGTTCAATACTGCTCAATGCGAATTCAACTTCAGCTGCGAGTTTGTGGTGTTTTCTTTTAATTTTAGAGACTTTACTGTCTCGAACTGCAGGTTGGGACTTACATAGACAATAAATTAAAAGCTGGACTAAAGTAAAAGTGTTGAGTGATTAAAGTGCTTTTTTTCCACTGTAAATAGGTATGTCACTAGAGTGAAATGCAGAATGATATGATCTCATGGCTGTGTCCTAGCAAATAAACTGATAGCAGTTTGAGGACTTGCTACTATGTGTCAGCAGAGTGAGCCATCTAATGGCAATTCATGATTTTTCATTTGTTTCCCACAAGACACCAAGTCTTAYTGACTTGCTTGATTTTCTTATCAGTTGATTTGTTGCTAATGTCTGGAAGGTTATTTAAAAATTTGCTCTTGTTGAGGGAGAAGCCTGCATGTTATGCAGATATGCTGATCTCATCTCTTCCAAGCAAGAGCTACCATTTGCAATGTTGGAAGCTGTCTCTGAATTCCTGTCTGGAACATTTTTCTCAGATCCCTCCTGCTAAACTGTGCATGCATGAGAGAAAGCTACAGCCAGTAACTACAATTAGCTTACAGATACAATTATGTTGTGTCACAGTTAATTGAAAACAGCCTGAAGATGCATGTCTGTCATTAAGGGACTCATTCCATGTCCTACTACACTTCAATGAGTAGACCTAAAAATTTACTTCTGCTAAATAACATGGCTACAGTGGCCAGCCTTAGAATGTGATAGAGATGCAGTTCAGAAGAGATAATGGAAAACATTACRTGCTATAGTGGATTATCCTCTTATATTTTGGAGGGGAGAGTGTAGAACTTCTGAAGTGTAAGTCTCTACTCATTTAAAGCATACAGGTTTTTCCCTGAGCTAGGCTGCTTTCCATGAAGTAGTTCTGGATTTCTGTTGAATATTATTAGTGACATATTTAATAATAGTACTGTTTGATAGTGGTACAGCTAGAATTGTATTTTGAGAGGAGAGCAATATAACTCATCAGTTAATCTCTGGACTGTGGAATCATAGTAACAGTTGGGCAAACATCCTGAGGTGTTTGAAGATTGCATGAAATYAGAATGTAATCAAATATAAAAGCTGATATTTTCAAGGAGAAATTATTTGTATTTTTCAGTACAACCAAAGGAGATGTGATTTGCTACTATGGAAACAAAGGAGAACCGGAACCTGTTTTCCTAAATCCTGGTAGGATTACTTAAGAAAGGTCTAAATATTGCTTTACAATGTTGTTACTTTAAAGATGTTGGGATGGAGGTGAATTTCTCTAGCTGTTTAAACATGTATGATTTTCACTAATTTTTTCCATTATTCTTTAAAAGTAAAATGTTCTTAAATTCAAGTACTTACTGATTTCACTGAAGAATTACTAGTTTGTGAAAAGTTTCTACAAACTAGCTCCATATTATACCTATGTTGCAATTAGTAGGTTGTTACCTAAGGAAATATGACTGAAGGGCAGAAKTCTTCCTTTGTCAAAGGTTTGTGGGCTGACCCTAACTCTCCTTTCCCTGCAGAGTTAAAGGCATAGAGACCATGATTCCATAGAGGCAGAGTTGGTTTTAAAAGGAAGAAAAAGCGCTATTTTATCTGTCTTATCRAGCGAATTGTTTTAAAATATATAAAATCTAGTTCTTTGCTAGCTGACTGCGTAAAGCAGTACTCCAGGATTCGTCACTGAAAAGCCCCTTTAGATGGGCTAGGATACGCAGGCACTGRGTAGTGTAACTACTTGACAACAGTTGCTACGAAAGATGTGTTAATGATGGCTTATTTTTCTTGCTTAGGTTAACTGTCAAAATGTTACTGCCAATAGGCAAAATAGTTATGATAGCAATTATAATGTAAATCCTTGGAAACAGCTGTTAAATTTTGATCTAGACATTTAGAAAAAGTTCTGGCCACTTGTTTATTCTTTTATCTTTCATACTGTATGGGATTGGACAGTGGTTCTGTAGTACARTCTTGCATGCTTTTCTTAGGGAGCAGAGATGCAGATTAATGGAGACATTAAGGATCAGGATTTAGAAAAAAGTTGTGCAATGCCTCCCTTAATTGCTTCTGGCCATAGCTATCAAACTRCTGTCCAGAAGAGCACTATGTTAGTAGCAGTTTTTAAAACCTCTATACAAGTGGTGTGGTGGTATTGATTTAGGAATAAACCTGTTCAGTCTTGGAGCATGAAGTCCTTGTGTGTTGTACAGGTGGAAAAATAGTACTTTAATATGATAATGAGAAACTACATCACAAATAAAAGGTATCTGCTGATTTCTGTTGTGCTTCAGCAAAATTCTGTGTATATGGCTGCCTAAGGGAGAGCTAGATTTTGTTAATCTCTGTGCTTATTCTCTTCAATTATGGCYAGGAAATACATGGCACCATTAAGAAAAAACTCATTGTTGTCATTGAATGTTGCTTGGTAGTGTTTCGTAAGAATAACATGAGTCAGAAAAAGTGTCATTAATATAAGCTGGAAAAGACTGGGCTGCAAAAACTTATGATTCTGTACTTTTTTCATAATGTACCAGAATAGAGGCTAAAATTAATTACTCTAAATATGGATTAGAATAAAACTGTAAAACTACTGGATATTAGCACAGAGGAATGCTGAAGCACAGCCTAATGTGAGATGCGGACAAGCTCTGGTCTCTTGTCTAGGAATGGGCCATATGTTTTATAGCATACCTACTGATAGGAAGATTAGCTGGGGAATAATTTGGATTGCATTAAAATTTGTGAAATATGTACCWGAAAACTAAATCACCAGAACATCCTTTCTGAATAAATTGATTTCCCCCCCCTCCCCTTGAAAATTATTCAGGATGTGTACAGCTAGAAGTGGTCCATGGGGGGACTGGTCTGTAAACACTTTACTATTGCTTTTAGACCTAAAACTTACCATGTAATTGCCTTATTACAGACTGCTGTATTGCTTTGGGACATGTAAAGCTTGAAGGATCAGAGTTACTTTGCAGAAATAAAATCAATGTTGTTATGATTATAARTTATTTTCTGTTTAAGTTACTTAATGCCCTAATGTTTTGATTAGTCATGCGCTCTGGATTAAAAAAATGCTGTCTTCACCTGATTGCCCACCCTGGCATATATTGTATGAATAACAGTGGTTWAAAAAAAAAAAAAGAGCAATAGTACTCTAAAGTTGAGGATTGGGAGTTGGGTTTTTTCCCCCTCTTCATAAAACTCTTGGAAGTAATGATCCAATACAGTTGAGAAATTGTTATGTTATTTCATTAAGTTACACTCCTGGGTAGAAGGCTGTAATTAACTGAAGGAAGTCGAGATTGTACTTATCACTTACTACCTTTTGATACATAGTTAAAGACCTCTTGAGGCAAAATGAAGTTTGGCAATAGAATGAGTAATGACTTGTARACAGCATTTATTTTTCACCCCCTCAAACTGCGTAGGAATTTTCTTGGCATAACATGTATGTAAACTTTCTCTAGTCCAGAAAAATGCTTAATAAGTAGTATATTTGCATCTTTTAATCTGCCCTAGAGATCAGTCTTTTCTTCTAATGCATAGGAATACATGGATTGAGTAATTCTTTGTTGGATACACCATGGAAGAAACTTCAATATGGGAAGCAGCTTTTCTCAGAAGTAATCAGGAGAAGTCAAGACCTTACCAAAGAAGACTTGGTGCAGGAGCTCCTCACTGTGATGAATAATCAAGAGCCGTAAGGACATGATATCAAGAGTTTACTTAAAATGCAATGTGACTAATTCAAATTTCTACTTCAACTAATTTGAGTTTAAAAAAAAAAGAAAGAAAACAAACAAAACAAAAAACATTTTGCCTTACACTAATTGACTAAAGCTGGGTAATGAAGGGCAAAGGTAGTACTTTCTTTTCAGAAACTGCATTTCAACAATACTGATTCTTAAACAGCAGACACTGCTGCAGACTTGGTAATCATAAACTGTATACTGATTTCTGTGCCCTTTTTTCTTGAAGATTGCCCTTCTCATGGTAAGAGTAATGRTTGCAAGGCAAAGGATGGATAAGTTGCTTGCCACAAGGTTAGTGGAGCCTGACTCCAGGTGAAGGTTGTTTCTTACTATACACAGAGTAAATGCTTGTTTACAAGAGCAGGTTTRTGTTAGTAACTGCTAGCTACACTGCTGCTCTGGGTAGATGCTGAGTTAGAAAATAAACTATTTTCAAAGGAGAAACAGCTACATTTCTCAAAAGTATTATTATTTCAGACTAAGTGGGGAAAGGTGATCAGGGAATATTTCCACTTTAACTTCAGGTTTCTGTGGTCAAGGAAGTTCCGAAAGGRTAAGTTGGAATATCTAAGTGAAGTTTCTACACTCATTGGCTGCACAGTGAACCTAAACTCATAAATGTCCAGGCATGGAATGGGGTAGAAGAGGTGCTGTCTAAAGGAAGGGATGTGCTCAGAGCTTAATGTCCACTTATTTTAATATYTAGCCTGACTTTGGCCTATCCAACAGGAGAGTTGGGTAGAAGTGATGCTGTATGCAGTCAATAGGACTTTCATAATTGTGCCTACCATCAGAGAAGCAACAGAGGTGTTTCTTGTACATAGATTCTTTTTTTCCAATTGATTTAACGCCAACATTCTTGTGTTTGAAGCTCTGAAAAATGCCACAAAATATTTATGTAAGAATTTAGGAATCTGAATATTGAGTAGTAATTGGCAAGCCTGTTAAGCAAATTTAATTGCTTTTTTTTAAATAGTACCCATTCAAAAGTACAAATGCTTTTTAAAAAATTGGTTACATTGTACTCTTTATTAGTTAAATATATATATATATACACACACATATATATGGGATACAGTATGGTCCAAATCTTCCCTTAATGTTCAGTGATTCAGTATGATCATATATAAAATCACCTGACTGCTATAAAATAGGAATATTTACTTATAAAAAGCAGTTTTTAAAGCTAAATCTAAAATCAGCTATTATAATTTTTTGTAGACTTCAGGAGCAAATGATCTTTTCCTAATAAATATTGAATGTGCTTCTTATGCACTAACTTGGTGAACATTCTAAAAATTTTATTGCATGTGACTTTATGTGACTTTGTGGATAATGAAGGATTAAGTGTGTACAATGATTTTTTTTTAGCTCTTAGAATTCCCTTTCYTCCTGCTAGATACAGATTTTTGTCCCCTAGCCCCTCTGTCCTGCTTCAGACCTACCTTTCACTATAGYGTTAGGGAAGTGCTGCAGCTCTTTTCTGTCTCATTAAAACTGCTTTGGGCCATTAAGCTGGAAAGGGCATAGAACACACAGGGTACCAAGGATAGAGTAGGAGACAGAGGTTTGTGGTTCTCACAGGCTGAAGTCTCCCACACTACATACCTTCTCCATGACATTGTGATATGTTCCAGCTATGCACCTAATAAAAAAGTGAGAACAGTTTAGTTGCTCTGTTCACATTGAAACTGCACCTATCTTTGCTGCTCCCTCAGGCATGCAACCACAGGTTGTCTTCACCACATAGCTGAGTTTAAAGGTCGGTTACAGTATGTCAAATTGGTCTYCTCTGATCAGGGGACTCTCTAAAAGTGGGGCTGAATCAATCAGTTGATTCCTGCCCTCTTCCCTGGCATTTTCCATACAGTTTATAGGCTGCTGAACTTGGCCATTTGTTTTTAATGGAAATGGATTCATTTGGATCTGTTCTAGAAGGCAGAAACATGGCCATCTCTTGGAGATGGAAAGGGGTTAAAATCAAAGCCAAGAACTTGCTATAGTTCTAGTTAGCTAAATTGCACTGTGTGATTAGAATCTTTTATTTCTGAAATAGGAAGTTTCACCATGTTTTGGTGATCTGAACGGGAAGTCAGCACTGTAAGATTGCTGCAACCCCACAGTAACCCCTGTGACCTTAGCATTTCTTCTGTGGAGTGCTGATACCTAATTAATTACAGCAAATGAAGTTTGATACACTTTAGTATATGGTAGATTATATTTCTAAATACCTTCCTAGCTTTGATAAGAATATCTGTCAAAAAATGTTATGGGCTGTCCTAGGTATCTTCCGGATATTATAAATAAGCTTGCAGAAAGAAGAGATCTTTGTTCAACACAAAAAAAGCTGGAGTCTAACTAGAAGAATGCTTGCTTGTATAATGTGCCTCAGATTACTTGATCATGAAAGTTTTATTCAAGACCTTTGGGGAGGTAGAATACAGAAAAGAAATAACGAAGGTGAAAAACCTGCCAAATATATATATATATATATATATATATATATATAATTTCTTACAGTGAGATGAAAGTTCCAGATCTTGAAAGATTCTCTGTGGAAAAGAGCTGACAAATGGTTTTATTTCTGGTTCTCTTCATACTTCAGTCTCAACTGACATTTTTCTCCTTTTTGGTCTTACCATTGATGTTTATCATACAGTCAATACACAGCTTAGCACATGAGCAGGGAATGTGTTAATGTAGGAAAAATAAATCTTTTTTTACAGTCAATTACCAGATCCTGCAATTGAAGACCAAGGGAGGGAATACATACGTCCTATGTTGAACAAATATGCAGCTGTGTGTGTTCGATGTCCTGGCTATGGAACAAGGTAAAACTTCATAGTCAGAAATGGATCGGTACTGGATAAAAGCCTATCTGGCATCAAAATTATGCTGCCATAAATTTTAGCTCTCTAGTGACTGCTTTAAACTTATTCAGATATTAATCAAGCATAATTTACTAAAGTGTTTCCTTGTTTGATATTGTGGTGTCTTAAATTGTGCTTAAAATGTTTAACATTAGCTGCATTATGGTTTTTCTTGGAGTATGATGACCCCAGTTTATCTAGGACAAGATAATACAATTCTAAAATACAAAGGATTTTTACCATTTCATTTCTTCTAGCTATTTTTTCTTGAAATTAGTTTTCTTGTTTACTCATGTTTGTTTATCTGAAAGCCATACAGAACCCCCCAACCATGTTGTCCTCCCTTTCTTCTTTCACTTTTCTCTTATCTTCAACACTGAATAACTTTAAGCTGCAAGTGTTATGTTTTGTGTAAACTACAAGAGCACTTCATATTTCCACAGGCAGCTTGTCAGCTACCTTTGTCATCTCTGAATTGTCTGATTTGAAGGAATGCCAGGATCTTCCATCTATCACTTGCATATTGTCAAACTGAAATCCTGATTCCACAGTATACTACCAGATCTGACCCCCTCTAACTTTGATCATACCAAAACTTAGAAAGCATCAAAAGTTTGTTTTTAACAAAACAAAAATCCCCAGGTCTTCCTAGTTACCTTTTATATCTGAGCAGTTGCAGAAGAGATTTCTTTCTGAAGAGATGGAAGTGTGTCACCTGCATAGCAAGCTATATTAGAGGCTATTTAGGCACATCATTTTAATAGCTAGGTGCTATTTTCATATATTAAAAACCCATTACTCTTGTTCAAAAGAACATGTATTTTCATTTTCTCCTAACTGGTGCTGCTGTTCTGAGATACTCTTGCTTTCTGTCCAGACTGTTTTGCTACAACTGATGATGATAACAGGTGAATCTTGCATTTAATCCTGAGCAGGTCAAAATTATAGGTCAACCAGTTGCTGCTTATAGGGAATTCAAAGGGTTGTTAATGATTTTTGTCAGTGGTTGTACTAGTCAATCATAGCATTCCCATTGTATAGATGAAAATTGTTAAGCAGAGAGCACTCATTTCCATAAGTATTTTTAAGTTGGAATTCTGACAAAAAGCATTGCAAAAATTGAGCATCTTCATAAAATGTATGCAAAAACAATAATTTTGGTATACTGAAGCCTTAAAACTCAAAAAAAAAAAAAAAAAAAAAACATATCCCCTCTGCTTGGTTCACAGGTTGCAGTCTACTTATTACAAAGGAAATAGGGTTACTTCTGTGTAACTCAGTAGATCAGTAAGATCTACTGGTACGTTAACATTATATTTCAAATCTTTCCTCCTGTTTTAATTTATGCACATGCTTTTAGGCTGATTTTCAATTAGCTACATGGTTTAGTGTATAGAGATTGTTAATTACGCATCACAATATTCTTAGGAAATTGAGCTCTTTTTTTTTTATATGTGAAGAACCATGAAATGACTTAGACCACCAAGTCAGGATGGTAGGAAGATCATACTTCCTGCCACTTGTCCGTTTCTGGCAGGATACTGAATTGTCCATAGAAAAATGGCCGCTTACATGTAGAAAATCCACTGACAAAGTGGTACAGATGTATGAGTAGAATCTGCTTTTCATGAAAGCAATTTCCTGTTTAGAAATACCTGTTCCTAAAGAGAAAAGTTYTTGTGTGACTGCATTGGTGTCCTGGGATAACAATTAATGATATTTAAATTTAAGCACACATCTGAAAGGAAAAATGAAGGAGTAATTCTGATGTAAATAACCATGCATGTGTGTACCATCAGGTAAAACTTACTTTCGTGCTACATATGACTTGAGCATGTTTGGCACTAACAAAAAATTAACCTTTTAATCATACTGTTTGTAAACTTGCAGCTTTGTATTTGGGTTTCCTGAAGTGCAACAGAGAATCAGAGCAGTGGAGAGAGCAGGAGACTGAAAATGCCTGTTTGAACTTGCCTGGGTGATTTTTACCCTGCTTACTGCAGTGATGTGGTCAAGAGAAAAATGAATTAACATCAGGGTGGTGTTGGGGGTCTTTCTGAACCTGGGTAACAGAGACAAGGTTTAACCTCTTACCTTCATGTTGTTTCAGGACTAACACAGTCATTCTCATTGATTCAGAAGGAGAGGTTACTTTCACAGAGCGCAACATGATCAATGCAGATGTCAACCAGTGGAAAACAAGCACCTATGAATTCAAACTACAAATTTAACAACTTTCCATTGGATTGGATTCTAATAAAAGCAATGAGTGAACAAGCCATTATACTCCAGTAAATGTTTTATACCAGGCTCCAGAAGCAAGAAATAGCAAGGAAAGCAAAAGTTTTAKACCAGTAGCACACCCTATCAGGTTCCCAAATACTTTGCATAAAACCAAGGAAACTGTTTTTATACTGCATAATGACTTATGTAAAAATACTTCTGAATGTGTGACTTTTTGATTTAGTTTCCTAGCTCAAAATCGTAAGTACTAATGAAAAGTATCAGTATTGATACGTCTGATTCAGTGACATTCTTGCATACTATTAATTTCTTTTGACTTCAGCTGGAGCTGAAGGTGTATATAGCGTCTTGGAGAATCTGTGTTAAGATAAGTTTCAGAATGTAGTTCTGTCTAAAAATTACTGATTTTGCTTTTGCACATAGAGGATAAAAGAAACCAGCTGAACAGTTCTATATAGCCATTTCTAATTATTTCATGTACCGAAACAACAGTATAATATGATGCCTTGAACCAGTGTTGAGAAGTCATGGAAAATAGGGTCAGGACCATGAGGCTATCTATTCTATCACTCTGCCTCCGAGGCAAGGCCATCATCTTTGCCCAAGACAGAAGTTACTGTTTTTCCTTAAAATTGTTTTAAAGGGAATCTTAAATGCTCTCCAGTTCAGAGGAGGGGAAATACATTTGCTCCTTTTATTGTTCTATCTGAAGGTTTTACAAAATTTTGCTTTCTCTTCAGCATAAAACTTTATGATTGTAMAGCTAATGCCTATGTGCAGTAAATGAATGTATGTTATCTCTGCAGCATTAAATGTTTTAATAACACAAGCTTTTTGGCTATGCCATGGTACAGTGCTCTGCCTTGAGGGAGGGAAAGATACTTAGTTTGTTTTTCCTATAAATAGTTCAGCCATACATCTTTTTTCTAAAACTTGACTTGAGAGTAGATATGAAATTGCAGTTCAGTGTCTATTCAGTTTTATTCAGTAGAACTAAAAAATCATAGAAGTAGATTAGTTTATTTTTGAAGGGTATAAAATGGTCTATATTGTGACATCTTATTTTTTGGAAGTCTAGCTAGCAATATTAGTTTTCTTTTTTCTTCCCCAGCTGGCAGATAAGGACTAGATATCTATTTGCAAAGAGAAACTGAATGTGAAGTTTACATTTATCAGGCTTTTCCGTAAGTGTGCAACTTTAGCTTTATTTCTTTATTGGTATAATATGTCAAAAGCTGGAGTGACTGCTCATTTTTTAGTAAAATAGATACTTGTTGTAAAGTGACATTATTGCTGAAAAATTGGATATTAAGATGCACTATATTCAAACAACTGAATTATAAAGCTATTTAAATGTGTGCTCTTTCCACTTATTTAGTGCTAGTTGTAGGTGATAGACTATAACTAATACGATGATATCTTGCCCTAAGTTGTTTTGCTGCTGTCCCACTTTGAATTATTTTGAGTGCTACATCTTAAATTGGTAATGGATCACAGTGTTTTTTCTCCTACTTGCTGAATGTATTTTTCTATAATTCTATGATTATGAAGAAATGATTACAAAGTAGCAGCATTTCTGATACAATCTACAAAGTTGTGCACCTTTATGTATTCAAGTCTGTATTCCAGCCTTCTTACCTCTGTGTGTGTGTGTCTGTGTAATGAGGGAAGAGGTAAATTAAACTTCTCACTGAAGTAAGGGAGTACTGTGAAAGGCCATTTCCAGGCTTTTAATTGCCAGGAGATACCAAAGCACTATTCATTCAGTGATTTCTTTTGCATCTTGAAATAATTTCTAGATATTAGAGCTAATTCCATGTCTAGTCACAGGCTCTTAAATACTTTCTTGATACAGGACTGTATAAATGACTTCTTGAACACCTAGGTTATGAGATGCTGTTAAATACAAACTTCATTATGTTTGTGTCTTGTTGGGGATGTGCTTGGTTTAAAACTAAGTCACCTGGATGCTCACTTCCTGAGCTGTAGGAAATAGTCTTTTTTGACCATTTACACTGTATACTTGTATAAATAAAAAACCTATTAATTTGAATTGCGAAGAAATAGCTATTGCTGTCTTACATTTGAGTTTGACAAGCGCATATTTAAAAATAAAACTCAGCTTTAATTTGCTCAGTTTGCATATCAACCTTTTTTGTATCTTAATAAAATACCACTGTACATTAGAACAAAACATACTTAAGCATATTTCCTAAGTGACAAATAAAATTCCTTTACTCTGAAACCATTTATAAACCTTAGTTTTTCAGTAGCCCTATAATGATCAATATTTATCCCTCATCTTTATAGGCAAAAGAGAAGCAAGTTAGAACTTAGATGTAAAAATAGCTGATTCTAGTGTAACTTTGTGTGCTTAAAATTCAAAATCTAGGCTTTGTTTTTTCCCCTGCTAGAACAAACAAAATCTAAAGAGCCCAAACCTCTAATGTTCTCTTATTATGTCAGACTATAGTATTGTAAGTATCACTTAATAAAGTGAACTATTTTTTTGAAACTTATGAGAGTTTTGCTATTGGCTTTAGTGGGAACAGAGCAAGGGCTGCCATGTAGATAACAGCAAGTTGTGCTTTCCCATAGAAATGATCAGATATTTTAAAAGTGCATAAGCTGGTATTTTCTGTGATAATTATAGTTGCAATGAATCCACTGGAAAAAGTCAATTGTAGATAACATTAAGGGAAGTATTTTATTTTTTTAAAGGTATTTTTAAAAATAAATGGAAATCTTATATCAACTTTAAAACTATAAAGGAAATTACTGTATGACATTTTAGGTTTGCTTATATAGAATACGCTTTCAAAATTTTAAATTTGCAGTAGCTTTTCTAACTCACTTTTTTCTGCAAAAATGGTAATAGGGGTTCTAAAATTTGTAGCCATTCAACTTAGTTATTTCATAATTGTTTACAGGAGTGTTGAAGCTAGAACTGGAATAAAGTCATTCTGACCAATTTTTGTTACAGTAATAAATTGTACATTTGTGCAAATATGGATCTTAATGTGCCTTTGAGCAATGAGATGAAGTAAAATCCTTCTGATCATGACACTAGAAATGAAGCTTTGCAATGACTTCAGCTTTCGATATTTATTTTTTGAGTTTCTTTGAGTGCTATATTTTTCCCATGTTTGTCTTTAACTTCACTGTTTTCTTCCTATACTTATTCTCCATTGTGAATTGAGGTAAGAAATGAGTAAATATTTCTTTTTAAGATTGGTATCTGGGGCTTTGGGCGTCTTGCTTTGTTTTTCAGATTGGTTAATGTGCTGACTGGAATGTTCCCAGACTAAGAGTCATAGTGATCAATCCTTTGAAATTGTCTCCAACTTCTGTTGGAGTGCRCCCACCATCTCCCCGTCCACAGGCAACTGTCCTCTATTGTCACTGCCTCTGACTGGAYCTGTTCCAAGCAGGTAGAAAACAAGTTCTCAAACAGCCAGTGTCTGAAACAATGTCTCAAACATCCCTCTCCTGCCATGACCTCAAGGTACTCAAGAATCTGCTGCCTTTGCCAACTGGAGGTGGATCCTTCAAAATTGAAAAGCTTGGCACGTCCAGGTATTAAAAGAAGAGGAGCTGTTATATTCTTGCTTGCAGAATGATGGAGGGTGTGTGTTTTAATGCTTTACACAGCATCCTTCTCAAACTGACAGTTACTTGGGGAAGACCAGCCACTGGAGTTGTCCAGCATGCAATGTTAAAGTGGCAACTCAACTACAGGAGGAACTCTGCAAACCTCCTCCCCCTTGCATCCCCCCCCTCACCAAAAAAAAAGAGGTTATTAATGAATAGACCTCAGAAGTTGTCACAGCTAATTCTTCACTATGCAGAAAGAAATATTTGCTCTGGCTTACTAGTCTTGAAATTAGGGGTTTGCATCRAGAAATGTTTGTGGCAAACAGAGGATAATAACTGAGGGCCTTTAAAAATGAGCTTAATGATAAAATATGTTAAAAGTCCTTTGAGGTGTTCAAGATCACAAGAAAGCAGAAATAATTGCAGCACAGATTCAGCAAATAATGTGAAAGAGCAAAAGCAGTGCTGCTTTAGTGGAAAGCAAAATGCTTTCAAAGGGAAAGAAACCAAGTTCACTGTGGGGGAAAACTCGGAATCTTAGGCAGACTTGAGACTTTCTTGTTACACTAAGCTGAGACTACTTTATTGTTCTGCATACTTGGAAATTTGTTGCTGAGTTGTCCTGCCTCGCTAACTATTTTCAGTATTTTTGCTGAAAGAAAAGCTTAGTCTAGAGAATGAACTAGTCTTTCAGACTTTCTAGTATGATCAGGATTTAGCTGATATTTATTAYTAAAAGTCAAATATGCCTAACTGAATATTGAGACAAAATGCTAAAAATGACTTTGAATATTGTTTTTGTGTTATCATAAGGAAATGTCACTTCAAAATGAATCCTTGAAATACAAAGCAATAATAAGACAAAGCATCTTACACTTCACATTTAGCCTAAAGAATCTGACTAATTTGCATTTATGGCTTAACAAACATTCCTTATTTATGTGGAATGTTAACTACTAGGAATTAGTTATATATCAYCCAGATTCATGTAACAGAACATGGTGTTCTGATTCTTTTTCTTTGAGAACTTAGGAAATGCTCTTGACTTGGTGAAAATAGAATCTATTTTGTAATCAACTGTAAAAGCAATATAATTAACTGAGTTGTAAAACCCATCAGTGTGACTCATGCTGTGAAATTTAGGTTAAGATGAGCAGAGTGAAGCAAATGTTGAATATAGCTCACTCCAAATATATTAAGCTACTATCTCTAGAACATTTTGCATCAAGAGCTGTATCTGAGTGAAAAAGCAGTTACCACATTAAAGTACTCAAATCTACCCTATCTTTTAAAATAATAGGTAAGAAYTGAATATAGCACTAAAGATTATGCATAAGGGAGGAAAATTGTTTAATGCAAGCTTTGATATCAAGTAGACTGTAGACTAGGCAAGAATTAGAACCTATTTAAGATGGTCATAGGCTATAGGAAAGAGTAAAAAAGCAAGCTATTTACTGATTCACATAAAATTATTGGTGTCTATGCACCAGAAATAAATGGAGCAAAACAAATGCAAACTAAAAACGGATCAGTAGTTGGAGAARTAAACTGGGAAAGAAGGCTATACTTAATTTAGCAGAGAACAAATATAATGAAAAAAATCTGTTACGTTGAAAGATACTCTGAAGATCTATAAAAGCTTGAGTGGAAAAGTGGCTATTTTACAAGTGGACAAAGATGGGTAGTATGGCTCTAAGATGTCTGGGCAACATCAGGAATGCTTATTGATACTTTACTGAGGTTTTTATTCTAAACATGAAGTGTGTGGCTTGATTYGACTATTATAATTTTTGTATCTGTAAGAAAATTGGCAAATTTAGATTCATCTTTARAATGGGTTATCTGTTCTAACATTTTGCATTCAAATGTATCAAAGTCACTATAGGTAAGAATTCTGTAATGTATAGCTGGAGTGTGTATTTTAAAGGGTTGGAACGCAAGGTATGGAAATCAATGTAAAATAATCAAGTAGGACTGCAGTGTGGAAGAATCCTTGATACTGACTTCAATTAAGGCATTAAATTTAAAAGGTAAGTGGAAAAGAATAACCATAATCTGTATGTCTTTGATAAAATTACACTGTTTATTCAGCGTATGTATTTCATTTTCAGATAGTTTTGTTGTATTTTCTTTGCATATTTATTAAATATTGACCTGAGTTATCACAATACTACTTATTGAAAGTTTTGCTGATGAAACTTTAAATATTTAATTTTTTGTTAAAACATAATAAAAATGCAGATGAAGCCCTGGTTTCTCTCCTAAAGACTTTGATCTGGAAATGACACAGTGATGTATTCCTTCAATAACACTCCCCACCCCAAAAACCCCTGCAGAGGTAACTTCTGCTACAGCTGAAATGATTTAATGGGCATGGGATCTGGACTTTATTAAATTATTTTGAATAGCGTAGAAATAACTATTGTGGAAGTAATTTATGTAGGATACATGTTATCTCATAAAATAAATATGAAATATAGAGCTGTATTTCAGGGGTCTAATGATACTGCTGTGTATTTGGTCTGTGCAATTGCAATTATGTAATAGTGACTTAAAAAAGAATTTAAAAATATGCATAAGCCAGCTTTTAAATGAACACTTAGAAGCATTCTTTGTCCTCATTCAACTTGCCCTGCATTAATGCGACTTCAGCATATTTTTGATAGTATGTGCTTAAATATTCTCAGTAACATGTTCTGAGTTTGAACTGGGCTTATGAAACTGTATTTTATAAGCTTGTTATTCTAGTGGCCTTTGAAAAAGGCAGTGCCTATTAATGCAATTAAGTGTTTTACAAGCTTGTCTCTAGTGACTGAGGAAGTGTTTTTCGCTGGTAACACCTGACGTGCCTAGCTGTTACAGGCAGAACACCAGCCTTGGCCAGTAACTTACCAGGTTGTGTAAACACATTGCTTCTGTTTGAAGGAAAYCACATCACTTTTCAAATGTTAATTAACATTAATTAAGTCATAAACTGGAGAATATTGAGCCAATTGTGACACTTCTCATGGTACAAGCTTATAATTTGTATTCAGTAACTGAGGTTTTTGCCTCGAAGTGTGTGGTCTTCCAAGAAAAATGTGAATGAGAAGTATTTTTTTTCCTCCCTGCTAGCTCTTACTGTAAATGGACATTAAAAATAACTATAGAGCCAAGGTGTTAATCAAATATATTTATTCATCTGATATTTGTTACATCTCGTTTGAATGGCTCCCATAGAGAGTAATTAACTGTCCTGTCAATGATTACAGAACTTCTTGTATTGCTGTAACATTTGACTTCAGTCTCTTAGATGACTTGTACATGCTCTTCAGAGCAGACATATTTCTGGGATAGTAAGTGAACTTTTAAATACTTGAGACTTTTTTTTTYCTAGGATCAGCAAATACTTGAGAGGTAAGAATACGTAGGGCACAGTTCTTGCTTGCGAYACCCTCTGCTGCCCAGAGATGCTGAGTGCTTAGGTCCACTGAAAAATTCTTCAGCATGTCTGTTTTTTTAACTCAGTCTGAGAAATCTACATGTATGCTGATTACTGTTAGTATTGTTCTTAAAGTGTCTTCTACTTCATTTTTGTGAATGCTGATTCTGCAGTTATGTTAGGATGGGATGGGATTAAAATTTTGCAGAGGGAACAGAGGAAAGCCTGACTATAATCCTGCTTCCATCTGCAGCTTGTCCCAGCCCTGTTTGCACCTTTGCATGCATAATGGGACTTTTCTACAGATGGGTCTACATTAGTGTTTTAGTTTGGATTAATAATGTACTACTAAGGGACTACCGAAGTCRCTTACTTACTGTGCTTTGATTCACATTGCAGAGCTATTTCAGATCGCAGGGAATAGATTGCTTTTGGATGAAACTAAACTGGAAGAGGTGTGTCAGGAATGCACGCCAACTGGTAATGTGCATTCAGGCTATGGGACCAGGCCAGGTTTAGTCTGAAGCAAAACTGCCTGAAATTTATGTAGTGTGGACATGAGGTGCTTGACCCCAACTATTCTGCTTTTCAAACCTGCACATGTTGGCTGGTGCTACCTGTAGGTGCAGCATTTATGACATGTTGTGCATATATCCTTATGCTATGGCAGTTGCAAACTTTCTCTTCAGTAATACATTGTGCGAGCCCAGCCTGAGTACTTTCTTGGTATACTATGTGTGTTAGACTGGCAAAGCAATCTTAAAATAGCAGTAAGGTCCTGACAGTTTTGCTTACCTAAGTCCAACTGCACATGGATTATGCTTCTGAGTCACATGTGAGTGTGAGCACCATTAGACTAAGCTTAAGCCTTGGAACAGCGGGTTTCTTAGCTGTAGTTCACAGCAATTCTGTGGAATAACAAACAATGCTTGTTACCATGCAGGCTTGGATTTAAAATGTCATAGTATGTAATGGCTTGCAAGAAAAATTGAGAGCCAACAGAGGTCGGTGATTGGAGAAGTTTAGGAGAAACTGAAATACCTAAATTGGTTGTCAATGGAAGACTGCTATAGCTCTTGAAAACTAGTAAGCTTAATAACTGAACAGAAGCATATCACAGAGATGYATGAAGTGAAAGCAGGCTTGTGACTAGCTCAGAAGATTGTTTTCCTTTATGCTTAAGTTTGTCTGTATAAATGGCAGATGAATACTATCCACTCCAGAAAAGTACTTTGATCTATTTGGATGGAAGGGCATATAGAAAGCAAAGTATTAAAACTTGTATCCTGACCCAAATAGTTATCATTTAAGTTCTTCTTTCTTATTCTTATACATAAAGTTAATGTATTTAAAAATGCAGGATTTTCAGCCCTAGTAAGTTCTATAAATCAAGAATAAGCAAGGGCAGCTGCAGTCTCTGTACAACAGTGCCAACCCAGGTCCAATTGCAGAGATTGCTACTTAGCAGTGACTTCTGCAATCTAGTTTTGGTATGAAGGTTTGCAGGACTGAGAAGGCTCTTGAGATCTGAGTATTTCCCAAGAAGTGAATCAAGATCAACTCAGCTGTAGAGGTACCAATGTGATTTAGAGTTTTTAAGAGAAGAAATAAGTCATGATCACTGAGTTTCATCTGCCATTTTTTGTCTTGTCATTGTACAAGTCTCATGTTCTCACAGCAGCTGCATCCACCTTGCAAATTTTCTGCTAAAGTGATAGCTGAGTTGATAACTACAGTGAYTTGCCCAAGGTCACTTAAACTGTATAGCAGACAGGAATTCAGACCTGTATTGCACCCAGGTGCATTTACCACAAGGACATTCCATATACAGATAGCTTGGAATGTAATCATTAAAGCAGTTTATGTGGGAAGAAATTCTGGAGGTCATTAATATTAATTTGAATTAGGATACAACTTGTGGGTTGTCAGAGGGAGGAACTATTTTTTATTTGACCTCCTAGTCATCATGTCTCACCTTAGTAATGTTTTTTTAAAATACACAYGTGTGTGTATATATAAATCTGAACCTTTAACCAGTCAGTTAAATCTTCTACAATGCAAAGATTAGAGGTTAGATACGCATCTCTAGACAACACAGGTTCATAACAACACAATTTAATTTGCCTTAAATCTGCATAGATGCCAAAGTGCAAGACAGAGTGCAAAGAATTCCCCAGCAGCATAGAACCAAAGGATGTGTCTGCTTTGATCATCTTTAACAGTCAACCTCCCCCTTGATATTAGAAGACTGATCTGAGCTTACTCATGGAGTTCCCTTGACATCTTTGGCTGTTGCGTGATTACTGACAGGTTAGATGAGGAGAGCAGACTTTGGTTTAAAAATAAAAAAGCCATAAATATTTTGGACAAGACTTAATTTAATGTGAACAGATTTAAGCTTCCTTTCTTCCCATTCAAATTGTTTTGGCTAATTTTGCCTTAGTGTGTAATGACAGTGCCTATTTTTCTAACACCTGCTGTCTCCATTTAAAACTTCTATGGATTTATCATTCTCTGGTGAATGAGACTTACTGCATCTCAAAACTGGGAGAAAATCTCAGCCTTACTTATCAGTGCTTATCATATGCTTTAACTGTAAGCATTTAACTTCAGTATCTATGTGGGGAATCTAACCTTTCTTAATATAATCAATGGGAAGTCTTATCTGACTCTCTGAACACTTAAGAACCTGCTTCTCTCCTTTATGGGCAAACTATATTAGATGCCTGAAGTAGAATGTCATGAACCTTTTGAGGAGTTGTGAATAAATTCTGTATTATAATGTTTCCTTAGGGAGCTGGGCATTTTAATTTAATGTGCACAGAATTCACACCACATCCGAATTAAGTGAAGTCATATGTGTTACCTGAGATGCCTCTGTGGCACATGAATTCCTCAGACTCATCCTTGGAGCCTGAGAAATCTCACTGAACTTTGTGGAAAGGATCTTGTTGGATGCTGATGTAGTTTGAATTATGCCCTTAATACAATTAAACATAACAAAAATTTCAACACTTCTTACATTCCTACGTATGTAACTTTCCCATGAATTTTTTTGGTGTGTGGATTGTATTAATTGTATTTTACTTAATTTTCTATGCTTGAGAGCTATCTCAGAGTTCCTTTTTACATAGCTTTATCTGGAGTGCTCCTTTGATGCACAGAAAAGTCAGTCATTTCCGCTCTGGGCCTTGATGTGCCTCTCCCTGGCACCTGGGYGTACTGGAAACAGTCTCTGCAGAACCATTTCTCTGCTGAAGTTCAAAGGTTAATTTTTGTGGAGCTACAGAAGTCTGTAATTAGCCTATAGTTAGGCTAGAATCACCTTCTCTCCCTTGCTGTCCAGGATGGCTGAAATGCAAGTGCTGAATATAACAAACTGCCTAAAGAGCACTTAGATTAAAAAATTGTCTGCTCTAATAACATTACTATGGAGCAGTTTTGTTTATGTACATCCAGATCTTTGAGTGCMAATTGGCACACTGCAGAGTGACTGGTCATTATAGTTAATCTGGTCATTATAGCTTCCATGAGGTTAAAAAGATATATTGTGAAATACATGCACATCTGTTTCATACCTTTTACATACATTTTATGCCTTGTTTAGTAAAGTGTCTGGAAGGATAGGTTATTAATTTGTATATATTTCACAACTTTAAGAAATTAAATATATTGTGGTAAAATAATTGCTTTGCAAAAAAAGATTGCAGGATGAGCAAAATTTTTCTTCCAGTATACTTCACTTTTGGAACAGCACAGCATGAACTGCATTTACTGACGTTGTTGCTAGCAATATGCAAAAGACACTGGCTCCACCTAATCTTCATTCTGTTGAATGCAGTCAGTCAACTTTATTAGGAAATCTAGTTACTTTTCCTTGTGGACTTGCTTTGTTTTGTGTGTAAGATACCAACCTTCCTCTGTCTTGTATATGAAAATGTCCTTGTTCTTTGGAGCTGGTTTTTGCTGATGATAATTCCTGATACTATTATGGATTCTGACTGTGCAAGCTGCCCTATTCAGGTGGAGCCCCCCCCCACAATTAATTCCAAAATGAATGTAAGATAGAGGTTTTTTTTGTGCATGTGTTTGAGAGAAGCCTTGTTAGAAGTCCAGAGAATAAAAATTTTCAGGTGAATTTACTACTTGTCAGATGTGGCAAAATAGATTTAATTCTCTACGATTTCCTCTGTTGAACAGATGCAGCAGGGCAAGGTTGGCAATACTCCAGTTCATGTTTAAGACTTCATACTAAAAGCTGCCTATACAAGACAAGCTTAGTCTCTGATTTGGGAGATGGAGTGTGCTCCACATCAGTTGGCCCTACCTACAGGGGGAAGGGGGGGAGGAATGGAGAAGGGGTCTTAAGTTATTTAGTCTCTCATTAATCTGTGCCTAGTTACTATTCATGTTTGTGTTCCTTAATCTATATTCTAATGTGGTTTTCCAGTGAGAACAAGACTGAAATCTCCCTAAGGTATTTCAATTTGGTCATCCCAGAGATGCAACCTATTTCAGTTGCTTTTTGATCTGCTGATAACTGAGGCTGGAAAACTTCAGCATGCATGAGTAACCTAGCAAAAGATGTACTGTTTTAATTGTAGCTGCACTAACTATTGAAGTTTTGCGCTTATAGCAATATGTGGGCTGTAGGTAGATTTTTGTACAGATGACCAACTTAARTTATTTCTAAATGTATTGGATTTCCTCCCTCTTTGCCTTTTTGAGGTATTGGACTAGTGTTCGCAGAAAGCGGTCCTCTTTTAAAGTAGCTTTACTTACTTGCATAGAACACTATTTTAGCTTTCTCAAACTGGTTTGAGATAGTAAGTCATACAGGCCTTCTGAGTTAAAGACTTAACCATTTTAATTTTATTATTTTGCTGAAACCATTGTTTTAGTACTGGATTGTTTTTTAAACAATTTTGCTTATAAAAGGTTAGAAATACATTTTGTTGTATGTTGTCAGCTGTACAACATACAGCTGTTGCATCATTGCATTAAGTCATAATATTATGATTATCTGAAAACTGATGCAAAATGAAAAACTAACTGCTTCTGAAGCACTACATGCATTTTAATATCTTGTATCTCTACATGAAAATCTGATCCTAACTCAAATGTTGCAGTTTGTGCATGTGGAAAAAATACTGTACSTGGCAGAAGATAACATGTTACAACTGAAATTTGCACTGAAGTAGTATATAAGTTACATAAGTCAGATGTAAATGAGTAATGATACTTGCATATCCTTATATTATTTGAAAGGGACAATCCTCTTGTTTTCTGTCACAATGTTAGCAATTTAAGGTGACTTGATGTGCACAGTTTACAGCAAATGTCAACATGTTAGCACAAATTATGTATTAATGACTTATGCTTTGAAGGGTGAAACTCAATGTAAATGGCTGTTTTGCAAGCTACAAGTATTTCTTAAATATGCATTCTGAAGTAGTTCTAATAAAAGTGGTCATCATTTTAAAAAACACTCTAAAATACTGTCTTGAGTGCAGAAGCCTGTAATGATGAATTAAAAGATATTTAGGGACCTCAAAGCCATCAGGTGACTATATTCCCTCGTTATCATGGGGGTCCTGAAATTGCTTTTGGAAATGAAACGAAAACTGTAATAGTGAATGCTATCATACTGTAAGTGATTAAGCTGTTGATGCATTATTTTGATACACTTAAATTACCAGGTTGCCTCTTTCATCATTGATTCTACTGATTCAAAATCAACATCATAGGAAAAACAAAAGTATCAGTATAAAGTTACTTTAGTTTTGTATTTTTGAGATTTTGGGGGTGGGGGAGTGGAATGGAGAAAGAAAATTCACTGTCAAATTATACTCGAATTAGAGCAGCAAATATTCATTTGTACATATCATACACATTCATCTGTACATATAACTTGACATAGAATATGTGCATGATATTTGAGTGCAATTGTTTAGCAGCTGTGCCTGAAAACAATAGCCCTAACATATGATTATAGTTAAGTACTTGGTACCTATGGCATGAAACACAGTCCTGCTTTGACTTGGTCTCTTTRAGATCAGGTTTGAAGTGGCAGTGCTGTACCTAAAGCACCGTTTGTAGGAAGCAGCGTCTCTTCCTTAAACCAGCTGAGGACACACTGCTGTGGGGGGGGGAAACCAGTGACAAGGTTTGTGTGTGCATGGTGCTTCCATCAGGCCTGATAAAAGGCATTAACTCTTCCCCCAAACCTTATTTCTGATCTAGTTTRTGTGTTTAAAACAAGAGCAGATGGGCACACAGGAAGAGGGCAAAAAGCATTAAGTTGCATTAGTCATTCAGCTGTGCAGATGTATTATCCCGATAATGATAATGGGTAAATGAGGYGAGAGTGCTGCGATGGACGAGTCCCCTAGGGGCTTTATAAATGGAAAAGGGGCGGGGGGAGGAGCGGAGAGCACACGGTACAACTCTTCCTTCGTGCCGCGCCCCTGCAAACGGCGGGCGGGCGTGGGCCGAGAGCGGCTTCGGGCTCCTTCATCCTGGCCCGGTGCGCGGAAGCCCGGCCCGGCCCCGCGCCTCAGGGCCGCGCCCGGCCGCTCACGCTGCCGCCGGGGCGGCGCCGCCTCTGTCCTCCCCTCGCCCCGCTTCCCGCACCAACGCAGCGGCGTTGTGACCGGCTCGGGGCCCTGCTGCCGCCGCCGCGGCCCCAGACAAAGAGCGCGCGGCGGCCCGAGCTCTGCCGCGTCATGGCCGCCCGCCGCCGCGGACGCGCCCTCCCGCCACACGGACCACCGCCTCCGTCCCGCCCCCCGCTGCCTCTGACTGGCCAGGCACCGTGGGGGGGGTATACGCCGCTCGTGCCTCTATTGGCAGGGCAGGCTAACATGCGTGGGAAGAAACCAATAGTTATCGAGAGTTCAAATTCGTGACAGCCGAGAGGTGCAACGCAATTGGCTTGGCAAGGGGCGAGTCCCGCCCGCGGGGACCGGAGCTGCTCGGAGCAGGCGTTTAAAGATGGCGTCGGCGGCACAGAGTGGGGGGCGGTTTCCGTGAAGCGGCCGCGGCAGCGCTTCCCCCACCGCCATCCTCACGCCCGGGCAGGAGGAGCGGCGGGGACCCCGGGAATGGCCCAGGTGGGTGCTGGCCCGGCGGGCTGCAGCGCGGCGGAGGGCGTGCACGAGCGGGGCCTGCGCGGCCCAATCGCCGCGGCGCGGGCAGTAACCCCTGCGTCCCCGCGGGCCCCTCCTGCGGGCCGCGAGCCGCCGCGCCCGCCTCTCTCCCCCGCCSCCTCCCTGGCGGCAGCGTCGCCCCTCGCTCTTTCTTTTTCTGCCGCCTCCTTGGAGCTGCGCTCGGCGCCGTAGGAGCAAAGGAAACGCCGTAGCTTTATACCCCCCCCCCGCGTTAACCCTGGCATGATTTTATACCGCGTAGCGTGAGGGTGCGGGGCGGGGGTGGCGGGAGCTTTTCTCCCCCTTTACCCAGGGGAGGGAGAGCCCGCAGGGCTGAAGAGACTCTCTGCTGCCGTGCAAAGTTGTGAAGAAAACGCAGCCCTCCTTCCCTGCCGCGTGCGTGCCCTCCCGCCCTCCTCTCTCTTGGCCCTTCTGGTACGTTGGGGGTGGTGACGGGCGAGTTGGGTGTCTCCTAGCCCTCAGGGTTCTTCTTCACGTGCCCCTTTTATTCACGGTGAAGCACAGGATGTGTTCCTCTAAATTACCTGATTCAGTCTCTGGAATGACGTAGGTACCTAAACTTTCTTCTTCTTTTTCCCTGGAAAAATAAAGGTCTCTCCTTTGCACCTCTTTGTCCTTGGCATGGATTAATGAAAGAGGGTTTTCTTTTGATGTTTTCAGAGTAAGGAGGCTTTTACTGCAGATTCTCAGATCTCTGCTTCTGTCTTCTTTAGTGATCCTTTTTTGATGTTTCCAAAGGGAATTTTTCTTCAACTCCCGCCTCGTTTTTTCTTTTTTTAATGGTGGACGGGAGAAGAGGGGTGTTACTCTCACTTGATTATATTCCTTTCCAAATAAAATTCTGAATCTGCCAGCTATATCTCCTGCACCTAGTTCTCAATGTAAAGGGTATTCCATTAACGCTAGATTTATCTGTAGCATCTTTTTACTTGCTGTGAAAGTAGACCTAAAATAATCTAAAAGACAGTTAATRCTTTCCCTCTTAAGGTGGAATTGAGAGCTTGTTGTGTGAGCCCATTCCTTTTGTTTACTCCATTAGTTAGAGACCTTGGAGTTGGTTCTTTAACTTTAGTTTCATGAATATTTTTCTTCTGCTTAGGTAACTTAAGGACTCTTAATTCTGAATGAGAAATCAGCTTGCTAGTTGTTTGTGTGTGTGTTTTTTTTTTTTTTTTTTTTTTGATTGCTAGGATTGCTTTGCTTTTTGGTGGAGCAAGAGAGCTCATGTCTGTTGCTTTTCTTTACAAGTAAGAATCCAGTTGTTAGGTGAATGGAAGCATGCATTTTGTCCTTTCTAGACTCTGAATTGCAGAGCATCGATGACTTCCACGAAATGGTGCTTCTTTCAGAATCTTCCCGTGCTAAAGCTGATAATAGGGAGAGAAGTGAGTTCCTGTATGTAGTAGCAACTTACAGGATGTTTTCATTTGGAAATTCCTGTTCTGTTTTTTATGGAAATAAACAATTCAGTCTCCTTTTTGTTTGTTTGTTTTTTATTCTAACACTTCAAACTTAGTAAAAGTAAACTTATTCTTAACACTGTGTGTCTGAAGAACGTAAAACAGGCGTGGAGGATGACGAGAAGGTAGATGATTGTGAATGAGAATTATTTTGACAGGGGTTAGAGTTAAGTGGATTTTTAAGCACAATCAATGCATCTTAAATTTTGTTCTGCAGAGTTGCCCTTTGGAGCCAGAGGATGAGGGAGAGGACTTTATATTTGGATAGCAAGTAAGGAGGGTTTGCTTAGAGACGCTCTTCCTTTTGTGTTCCACCAAATGGGAAGTTAGCAGTTTCTGGCAAAGATGCCAGATTCTTTTTGAAAGACGTTTTTTCCAAAGAYGGGATCTGTGATACGTTGTTCCTTGTTCCTAATCGCAGCTACAGGTAGTCATGGTGAAAGTTGGTTCTTCATTGAACTTGCTTAAAAGGTTGCTGGAATGCTGTTCTAGAAAGGGAGTTTCTCTTTGAGTTTAGGTAGTACCAGTTAAAGATTCTAAGGTTATGTTTTTCTCTTTTTCAAAAGAGATAAAGAGATACTCCTTTGTGTGTGCGAGTTTTTTTTTTTTTTTTTTTTTTT
>NW_028186050.1:0-27670 GCF_003343005.1 Rhea americana | reverse complement strand
TTTTTTTTTTTTTTTTGATCCATCTATTTAGACAGAGTAGGTAGTGAAACTTGCTAAACAGAGAAAAAGCTGAGTAAACACTCAGCCCCCCCCTCCTTTCCATAGATTTGGATCTATAAGGTAACTAAACCAAGAGGAAGAGTTTCAGTATACTACTTTTGTTGGGAACTTACTCAGTTTGCTATGTTACATTTAGGTGTTCACTGTGTATCTGTTTCTTTCAGTTTACTTTATAACATGAATCCTTTTCAAATGGTGTGCTGAAATGTGGAATTTGTGATAGCTCCAGGATATCAGCTGTGCATTTGTGTTTTCTCCGGTTCATCCAGAGTTCCTTCAGTCTTTGTGCAGTGGACTGTTTTAGCTGACTGATGTGCTCCGTATCTTTTAAAGTTACCCCTGACTTTGCTATGATGCTTTTTGAAAGGCRTCTGAATGCTTTTAGGCATATTTGGCAAGTATGAGAAGCAGTCTTGACAGTCAGCTTTCTGAATCTTGAAGGAACTTCTTGGTGAAACTTGTTAGGGCCTTAGAGAATAAGATCTGTTCATTCAGGGCAAGTTAACTAAAGATTACAATTGACAGGTGAACTTGTTCTATATTTTTGTATTACATAACTTAATATGTTTAGTTTTTTTGTACGTGGTTGTTTGATTATCTTCATCTAAGATATATTTGGTTGTTTTTAATCTAGAGGCCAATCTAACTCACCTTTTTAGGCTTCTATTACTTCTCTCTTTCCTATAGTAGCTGATATCTAAGGGAAAACCCTTACTGGCTTTTTTCAGCCTCTGGTATGAAGGGTATGTCTTAAGCATCAGTTAACAAGAAAAAGTAGGTGAGAATTGGAACACTCTTGTACTCTGCTTCTTCCTTTTTGTAGTTTATAGGGTTTAAGATGGAAGAATGAGATAACTTAGGCATTTAATTTCCAGTAGTTAATGAATTTATACTGTGACCATTTACTTTTGTTCAGAATTAATGATAGGAAACTAGCAACTTATTCAGTCTGCTTCTTATCAGAAGATGAGAAGAGGAAAGGATATTAGATGTAAATATATTTCTAGAGGTGTTCTGTGTTACATGACATATTTCAACACCTGTTGAAATACTAAGGAATTGATCGCTACCCTTTAAATTCATCCCATCCTAAATACATAGAATTGTTTGTCTTAGTGTAGAATGAGCTGCTTTCCATTCTGTGTGGTAATATGTTCTAATGTATTCACAACAAAGATGGGGGTTATTCTAGAGCCTTTATCAAAATGGAGTCATATTCCTTAGTAGGAATAAGACATGCAGTGCATGTCAAGCTCCATGTCTTGAATGTGTCTTACAGTTGGGTGTATAGAAGAAGAAAAAAAAAAAGAACAATTCTGCTGCCCAGCAAAATTTTTATGGCTGAATCACTAAAACAGGAATATTAGCTCATTTATATTTTTTTTTCTTCCAGCCTCCAGGTAGGTAGGTTCTGTATGTTTTTAATTTTCACTGGTTCTATTATAACTGCTGCTGCTCAAATTCCTGCTTTGCCCCAGTTGGTGTTTGTACACTGCTGTTGAAGTTTTTTCTGTCTAGGCTGTTCTATCTATACAGATATGTTATAGAATTATGTTTGGCTTCTCTAAGTCCCCAGTGACAACCCAGGCTTTCTGCCTTTTTGTCTTCATATGTTATGAAGTGACACTTCTCCTTCTAGCATGTTTGGGTAGACTTTCTCTGCTACCTGGAAATACTTTGAACAGAGCAGATTCAGCCAGCTGATTTTCTTAGGCAGAGTAACACTGCTTTGTTTCCAGCTAGTAGGAAGATTTAAACCCAGTTTGGGGTGGCACAGAGGGACTTGGAGAAACCAAAATAGCAGGTAAGAAATTATAATCATATGTCCTTTTCCTTTCCCTAGGTGCTTACAGTCCTGCGCAGATGACAAAATTATAATTTAAGAATACATCATATACATAGTTATGGAAAGAGCCCACTTAATATAGCAAAACATAAAGTTGCTTAGAGCAATTGAATATTTGTTACCTAAAAGGACCTAAAACATTACCTGCTAAATGCCTTTCAGAATTAATTTGAGTTTTAACACTGTGCATCTATACCTGAATCCATTAGACATACCAAATATATAGTCTCATAATAGTATGGCTCAWACAAAAGAATACAAGATCAAACATCTAATAATTGATTATCTAGAGATTCTATTGTAAATTGTTAGTAAAATATCAGATTTCCTGTTAAAGTGTTTAGTGGTATTTCAAAAATACCTGGTAACTTAAATTTTTAAAAAGCCATCTGCTGTATAAATCATAGTTGTTAAAAGCTTGTCATTTTTTTCAAATTATGTTAAACYTCAAGTTAGTTTTCCTTTCTGTGGTGTTGGTAAGTATGGCTCTAATACGAATTTGTTTTAAATTCCTCTAGTTTTTAATCTAGCCTACATAAAAGCCTTGCTTAATGCCTTGCCTGCTAACCAAGCAGCAGTAGTCAACAGGTGATACAGAYAACTGTGCATTAGCAAGTTCTTGTACTGGTGCACAGATCAGGAGATAGCAATCTAATTTCACCCTTGTTCAAAATGGTATTAAGATCTGGTGGCATTGTCAGTATTGAAAAAAAGAGCTACAAATTTCAAGTAGCAATAAAAGTAGAGGAAGGAATTACATGCTTTTTGTGGCTGGGATACTTTTTCTGTTTTTTCTGTGACAAATACCTTTTCTCTTCTTGTAGGTTGAAAGAAGAAAAGGAGACCTGCTTGTCCAATGAAGATGCAGTCTTAGTCTTCAGCTATTTAAGCTGAATGCATTGTGATTTCCAATAATTGAGACAGTGATTCTGAAAGCTGTCTACATTAATGAAAAGAACAATGTAGTCAGCTTAACTGAATCATCAGTGTTGCATATTGAGTAGAACATGATAAACCTATTTTGATGGACTTATGCATGTTAGGATTATAGATATATACATTTATTTAAAGCATTTTTTTTAAATCAGTAGTTTTGCAGTTTTAAATATGGAGAAATATGAAAATGTACCTCCCCTCCCTAAAGAACCTGCAAGAGAAATGAATGTGGAGAATCATACTTGTCCCCCACCTCTGCCGCCTAATGAACAGCCTCCACCACCTCCCCTGCAAACGTCCAGTGACGCAGAGGTAATGGACGTTAGCTCTGGTGGTGATGGACAGTCAGATACCCCTGCTGGGGACACGCACAGTATCTGCAGAGCACAGCTTCTCACAAAGGGATCTGCCTGCTACAAAAGTCGTCTTATAATAGACCCTAACAGTAGTGACCAAAGCCCAAGAACTGCTCGTCATGCACCTTCAGTTCGAAAGTTCACCCCAGATCTTAAGTTACTTAAGGATGTAAAGATTAGTGTTAGCTTTACAGAAAGCTGCAAAAGCAAAGATAGAAAAGTGCTGTACACTGGAGCTGAGCAAGATTATAAGGCAGATACAGATTTTGGTATTAATAATGTCAATGGGGATTTGCATGTTTGTCCTTTTGCTGGTAGTAATGGTAAAGTTATAGGAACAGGGGGTGAAAGTGATGACAAGAAGGAGGATGAAAATGATACTGATCAGGAAAAGAGAGTGGAATATGCAGTTCTGGATGAGTTAGAAGATTTTACCGACAATTTGATGGAAATAGATGAAGAAGGAGGAGGGTTCACATCTAAAGCAATTGTTCAAAGAGATAAAGTGGATGAAGAAACCTTGAATTACTCTTATGAGGTAAGTAAATCCATAGTTTTTGGTGGGGTGAGGGTTAAAAGTGGTTAGAAAGAAACATGCAAAGACTTTAAGACAATCTCTACTAGAAGTGTCTAGTGCTAGAGTCAAAAAGGCAAAACTTTCGGCGACAGAATTACTGATTTTCTGTCATCGTGTACAGAACTTTTCTTTGGTTGAAAACTTTTGTTAATTATCTTGGTAAAACTTGCAAGTAGTGTGACAGCTTCTACTGTCTTGTTTAAAAAGAACATTTAAAGGGCTTCTTACAGTCTTACAACCTCGGCTCATATTTGTCCTGGAAAATACTAGTTCTCGTTTATGAAAACTTATTTTTTTATTTTTCAGTCTTTTTAYTGGGATCATTGAAAATCTCTAGTTTCTCTCTGAATGGAAGTACATAGAAATAATATGTACTTTTTCTGTACAAGGAGGAAGGAAGGTTAGCAGCTTCAGGAGGATAGTATCTGATGCTGTCTCTTTCAGGATGATTTTGATAATGATGTGGATGCTCTTCTGGAAGAGGGTCTTCGAGCTCCCAAAACACGGAGAGTAGAAAATGAGAAATATGGCGGTGAAAGTGATCACCAGTCTGATGGAGAAACAAGCGTGCAGCCAATGATGACCAAAATTAAAACTGTACTTAAAAGTAAGTAAATGTTCATTAAACATCTGTATATTTTTTGGTGTGATACATACGTAGAACAAAGGTACATGTACATTGCAAACAAAGGTACATTGGGCACAAAGGTACATTGCAAACAAACTAATTTTGGTCAAATAGTGGATATGTTAGAGATTTTACTGTTTGAAGGCTTCCTACCATAGGATGTGGTTTTCATGTTCCTAAACTGTGAAGTTGGAGTTTAGGAGTGCTTTTTATCTTCATCATTTGTATGTAATGAGAATGTGTTTTGATACATGGATTTGTGGAAAATTGTGGTTATTACCCCAGTATTAGGGAGGTGAACAAGGATGATTTTTTTTTTTTTTTTTTTTTTCTTCTCTCTGTGAAGCAGCTGGGCTGGCTGTGGTCTGACTTTTTTCCTACTTTAGTTTTATAACTTCTGTTATTGAAATGGTTTTATGTGAAACTTTGATGCATGCAACACTAAGAAGAGCTATGAGGAAAGTCAGCAGCTTACATTTATGCAAGGTTTGTTGTGTAAATATAACAAACTCCTAATGGAGAACTGCTTTAGGAAATGAGAACTGATCCAGAAAAAAAATGAGAATAGTCTGAATTAAACTTTGAACCTGCTCTAGAGGATTATATTACAACTTTCTCTTTCGCAACGCGATGGGAGGAATCCTGCTGGCTTATTATACTCTTAATTTCTGTCATGTCATCTGGAAGAAGTGGCATTTTTGATGACCAAGATATTTAAGAATAAAGGACTTAATTCTGGTTTGTGTTGTGCCTTTGCTGAAAAACTTGATACTATGAGTTTTTATTTCTAATTGATGATCCTTAACGAAAAGGATTCTCTCTGCAGCCATCAGAGAAAAGAGCTGCATTGAAACAGAATATTTAGAGGCTGAAATTACAAGAATTTTTCATCAGTAAAATAAAATGTAGGAATTAATGACCACTCATCCTTTTATGTATGAGTATTTGAGAAAGGTGGAAGGTAACACTGAAGATGACAGGGATCCAAGGAATACTTGGTGGTCTGCTGGTTTGGAATAGACTGTTGTTTTGAACAAAAAAGTGGAAAATTGAAGGGATTCAGTATAAGAAATAAGGTTGGGAGAGCAGGCACAGAAGGAAAGGTGAAAGACAAGGTGATAGGGGAAGTGAATGTAAGTAAGTCTGATTACTCAAGTGACAGTAGAGCTGGTCAGATAGAGCTGGGTTTGCGTGTGAAGTGCAAAACAGCTATTCCAGTGAGATGTGAACTGAAAAGCCTTGACTTACAGCACTTCMCTAACTCATTGTTGGCTATTCGGATCTGTAGGTCTAGACGTTTCTAAGTTCGGAGTTATCCCCGAGTGTCAAGTGCAAAATTTTCTAATGGAAATTTCAATTGTTTCAAAACCAAGTCTGATTTTTCCATTGAATACTTTGGTGCCCGTGTTTATGTAGATTGGTTGAGAAGACTAAGGAGAATGGAAAAATCTACTGGTGAAATGAACAAATCAGTCTGTATAAAAATCAGTGCTGTTACTGCTTTTCGATTAAATGTATCACAGAATCCATAATCTAGCAAGATTTAGTGTGGTTTAGAAGGATATAGCTTTTTATTAAAGTAAAACAGTGTTTTTACAAAACTTTTTTTAGTCTTATTCAGAATCATTATATCCTCTGAGACTGAGAAAGCAATAAAAATAAAAATCTTGATTCTTTTCCTGTTCTTTTAAGGCGTCTGTGCAAGTTTAAAGTCATTCTTTGTTTAAAGGTCGTGGCCGCCCTCCTACAGAACCTTTGCCAGACGGATGGATCATGACATTCCATAACTCAGGCATTCCTGTATATCTGCACAGAGAATCTAGAGTTGTTACCTGGTCTAGACCTTATTTCTTGGGAACAGGAAGCATAAGGGTGAGAACTCAATTTTTTWAAATATTTGAGATTCAAAAAACTAGACATGTTCTTTATAATGACTGAATGGTTTTCTACTCTAGCAGGTTTATTTCCAGTGTTATAGTTAAGCTGTTTGAAAAGTAAACTTATGTTTTTAAAAATGTTACATGATTTTTCTTACATTTTTTTTCCATTTTGCAGTGAGTTTGGGCAGTTAAAGTGAATGAATTCGTCTTGCGTTTGCTTTCTTTGCACAATGTTGGTTTTATTTCACCATGAAATGCACTCAGATCACTTATTTCCTGAAGTGTTCTTAGGTCGTTTATTTGTAGGCATACTAGCCTGAGCTGTGGTGTGCTTATCTACCTGTGATATTCATGAACCTAGGGAGTCTGCATAGGTTGGTTTAATGTTGTGGCTTAACCCCAATAAAGTTCAGTGGATTACCTGAAGGGCTGTGTTATTTGTAATTGAACCAGCATGTAGTTCAGATTTAAAACAATAAATACATTGTTGAACAGTGCTGTTGGCATCATCAGTGTTGAACAATGCCAAGATATCACAATGGTGGACACACTAAGATCTTGAGTAGAATTAAGATTGCTCAGGGAGCCCGAACCTACAGTAAATAAAAACAACTTTCATGTTGAAGACGGTTGGATCTTTTGTTCTTGTGGTKTTGGTTTTGCTTTTGGTGACCTAGAAGTACTGAAACTTTGTGTATTATTTTATATTTGCAGAAACATGATCCTCCCCTTAGTAGCATTCCCTGCTTGCATTACAAAAAAATGAAGGAAAATGAGGAAAGGGAACAAAACAATGACATAACCCCAAATGGGGAAGTATCACCCATAAAGCACATAGATAAATCTTCAGAACTGGACTGCCAAACGGAAGAGCCAGATTCCACTGCTGCTGATTCTGGGCCTTTAGATGACAAAGACCCATCAGGGGGAGATGCAGCACAAGGAGCCTTAGGACAAGTTAAGGCCAAAGTTGAAGTATGTAAAGATGAATCTGTAGGTAAGAATGGAAAGCAGACTCTTTTCTTTGCTAGAGTTGGGGGAATGGCAGTTGGAACACTTGCGCTTTATTCCTGACTTGCCAACGGAATATTATCTTGCTCAAGATCAAGTGGTAAGTTTTCTTTCTGTATGGTTTATCCTATGCAAAGATCTGGAAATACAGGTCCAGTTTTATAAATCAGTTTTGATCRTAACAGGAAGGGAGACGTATCCTGGAGGGTGTTTACTGAAGACTTTTGAGAGTCTGTATGTGAAGATTTTTACACACACAAGTGAAGATTTGGGGGATTTAGTGCTGTAGACTTTCTCAGTCTAATTCAGTTACATTAATGGTTTCATATAGATTGCTGTTATTAGGTATGTATGTGTGAATTTTCCTGTAAATAGGCTTTTCTGTGCRTTCTCTGTGTTGTCTTAGTTGTGTCTGTTTTCAGCATAACCACTTAAGGTAAATGAAGCAGGTGGACTGGATTTGCTTATTCACTCAATATAATAGAATAAATCATGCAAATGCAATTGCACTCGTGCAAAGGGGTGTGATGCTTCAATATTTTATTTAGGTAAATCTGATAATTTCTATACAAAAAGCTGCTGAAAGAGGTCATGCCAGACTTGCCTGCCCAGTTTACAGAAAAACTTACAGAGAAATCTGATGAACCTCTTATCACAACTTTGTACCTGAGAGTACTATGTAAATCACTGTTGCTCAGAATACTGATAAATCAGATCATAGGCTACTGCTTGTCTTCATGGTGTTCAAATGTAAAAATTAACCTTGTCATTATGCGTGTCCCATTTAATCCTAAAGTTGTGTCAAAACATTTAAAAAGATCTAATAAATCAATACATACTAGAACTAAAAAACAGTAAGCTTTTATCTTCCACATGTAGTTCATCTGTCTCTCTCCTTAAAGAGGACCTTTGCTGTATTATTGAAAAAAGAATATTCAATGAATGATGATGTATAAGTGTGACTTGCATTTGAAATTTGTTGTGGAAGGAAGTAATGTCTGCAGCTTTCTGTTGTTCATTTACATCTTGACATTCTACTCTCTTATTTTTTTGTTGATTACATCTGCAAAAATACCCTATAAAGGAAATGCGGCTGTGCTTCAAGAGACAGTTTTCTGTTTAGAAGCCAATAGGTAGTCAGAGAATTTATGGAGCATCATTACATGGTGTTTCTGATACACTATTTAATAAGTAGGTAGCAGTAGTTTTGACTTCARGAAACAGAGGTTTATAGCATACTACTGTTTTTCACTGTACACATTGCTTTTAGATAATGAGAAGGTGCATAAGTGCTGAAGGAAAGGCTCACTAAGCAGTACAATTACTGGTGTTTTGCTAGATAGTATGCTGATTGGAGCCTCGTGAAATCTTCAAGTGACATTTTTTYCCCCCAATTGCACAAACATTTTGAGTTTGTCAGATTAATGGGAAAACTTGTAATTAATTCTGTTAATGTAAAATCGTACCTTAGCCTTGAATACGTGAACTGAAGTTACTGGGGTTTTTGCCAGTAGTCTAATAAAAGGTTTACATCATGTTTGCAGCAGTGGGAATGCTTAATGCTTTCGTAGCAGTCAATGAGAGARTAACGTGCTTGTATTTCTTAGACATAGAGGATTTTAGACGCTACCTTGAAAAGCGTTTTGACTTTGAACAAGTTACCGTAAAAAAGTTCAGAACCTGGGCTGAGAGACGGCAATTCAATCGTGAAATGAAGCGGAAGCAGGCAGAATCTGAGCGGCCTATTCTGCCTGCCAATCAGAAACTCATTACCTTGTCTGTGCAGGATGCACCCACAAAGAAAGGTCAGTTCCATCAAATTATGCRTATCAAAGGCTAATTACAGTTCTGAGCTTGACTAGAAAAAAAAAATCTACTTTCTTCTTTTTCTGGAATTCTGTGCTCTTGGATTTACCATGTTGCATAGTAAAGGAAAAAAAAATCTATCAAAACATATTTTGTATTAAAAAATATGTTCCTCAGTCCTAGTAACTATTTACCACCTGTAGCTAGTTGTTACTGTAAATTGTCACTGAAAACTCTTCTGCCCAGTAACTGAATGCTGCTGCCTTTTTAGTTCTGTATCCGTTCTAATCGGTCTGATTACAAATTAGAGACTGATTACAAATGCCAAAATGATCCAGGTTAAAACTATGATTAAAAGTGTTAATTTAAACCATTTTGACATGTAAGAGAGATCTGTGTGTTCAGTTACATACCCTGTGGTGTGAAGGAGTGGACATTATGTCTAGGCTAGATTAACTTATACCTGTACTGATTGCATAGCCAGAGTAGCATGTTTAGCTGCAATATGGTGATAACCTTAAAAAATTAGCTTGTCAAAATATTTGCTGTTTCTAATGTAAATGTTACATGCTTTAAGATGATGTGAGTATGTAGGGAAATGACAACAAAGTGAATTATTGTGTTACCTTGTGAAAGATGATTGGTTGTAAAATTTTTAGTTAATACATTTTATTCTGAGTTGAAGGTTTAGAGCTACATTACAACCATTTAATTTAAGGACTTATTTGGACTTTATGTATCTAAATCATAGTGATATGGACTGCCTTTTGTCACATCCTGCCGTTATGCCCACTGAGGCAGGGCTTGTGTTCTTGATGCATGATTTTGTTTTAGGAAAGAACTGGAGACTTAAAAATACAAAGAACATGTTGAGGGCAGGAGGACAGYGACCTGACCTGTAGCTGGGTAAATAGGATTTTCTGAAAAAAACAGGAGCATTTTTTTGGTTTCTGGAATTACGATCTACATGCTTAGTGTTAGCAGGGAGATAAAACCACATGTTTAGGAATGGATTAGAAGATTGATTTCTGCTTTGATTTCAGGTGCTGAAAATGCTGCATTAGATTTAACTTAGGCAGGACACTTACCTCTTGTCACTTGCAGTTCAATCTTTTTTGTTTTGAGGTTTTGGAAGCAATTTTTTTTTTTTTTTTTTTTAAGACTGGGATTACTTAGTTGTCTTTCCCCCCCCACACTTTCTTTTAGAGTTTGTCATTAATCCCAATGGGAAGTCTGAAGTTTGCATACTGCATGAATATATGCAACGAGTCCTAAAGGTTCGCCCTGTTTACAATTTCTTTGAATGTGGTAAGTCTGTTAAGGTTTTTAACTGACCACAATGCTGTCTTGAAGGATTTCTACTCTGATGCTTGTATATTTTAAAAAATACCAAACAGTAAATAGACATTTTCCCTAGGAGATATCTTGAAGACCTACTATGAGCCAAATTCTAGCTAAATACTTTCCTTCTGTCTTAAAAGTGGCTTTTGAGGGCAGGAGAGAGGTTGTATTTAAGGCTACAGTGTGTTTTCACTTGGAAAAATATGCTAAAGTGGAAACGAACTTAAGTAACTCATTTGCATCTAAAAGAAAGCATCACTGAAATACAGGCAGTTTTGCTTGTTATGCACAATTAATATTTGCTTCATTTTCTTACGTCATTGATATTCAGAGGATATGATTGTAAAGCATGCGTTGTTTCAGTGAGTCATCAGAATTCTGGGGAAAAAAGAATGCTAAACCTAAATCTCTTCTGAAGAGTAATTATGGTTAGTGTAGGCTTTTGAGAAGGAAACAATTAAGAATTTGAAAGATTTGTGTAGACACATTGCACCCCCCCCCAAAGCTGCAATAATTTGATTTTTTTTCGTGGTTTTGTTCTGTTCCATTTTTCTTYCTACTAGCAAAGATTGTATTAGCATTTTAGCTAGGTAGAGTTTTAAAATTCTKTAACTTTTCAAGTTATTGTATGTGATGATTATTGCCATGTCATGGAGGTCCTTATTTAAATTTGGTCATCCTTAAGAGTATGTATGAAGTGATCTTTAAAAGTGTAAGTGGAAGCTGAAAGTGGCAGCGTGGATCTAGTCTTTCATGCCGCTGTCTCAAGTCATTGCTAAAATTGTAATTACTTTAATATTTGTGGATAAATTATTAGTTAGATGCAAACTGCAAAAAGTTCATATGCAGTTGATGGAAACAGCTTTGATATAAATGTGGACCAATTTTACTCATAGTACTAAAAGGAAGGAAATTACTTAAAAGTTGGAGACACTGGTGTATGATTAGTGAGGAGTCTACRTGAAATGCTGAATGGATGTCTTTTAGTAGGTTTGTGCTTTTTAAAAAGATTTTAATTTTACCCTGTGTCAATGGTGGGAAAGGTAATTTAGTAGTTTCTGACACAKATTGTGCACTTGCTGCTAAGACTTCAGCTTATTTGAATTGAAATGAAGAATATAAATCCTGATAATGGGAATCTTCCATGTTCATGGTGAGTATTTTATATTGGGAGTTCTGAAAAGCTTCCCCCCACACACACTTCTTTTTCTCCTCCCCTCCTCCCTTTCCAGAGAACCCAAGTGAGCCTTTTGGAGCCTCGGTGATTATTGATGGAGTGACTTATGGGGCTGGAACTGCCAGCAGCAAAAAACTTGCCAAGAATAAAGCTGGTAATGTTCTTTTTTACTTAATACCAACTGGTGATTTTTTTTATCTGTTTTCAGTTCTGCTTTGAAGATGACTGGTTTGCAATAGTAAGTAGGATTAAATTTATTAGTAATCAAAGAAGGTACACTTTCCTTCATTTTGGTAAAGAGGATAAAACTGCCTCTGCAACAGTATTTATGCCAGCCCAAGACTGAACAACTTCATGGGATAGAAAACCATGAAAAAACCTCAGATGTTAACTTGCATACCAGCTATTGTCATATATTGAATAGCTGTAAAAAAGACTAATGAATGGATGCTGGGTTTTTTATATTTATAATACAGTCATCTGCTGTATAAACACCTGGCTTATGGGCTTTAGCAAAATGTAAACCTTTGTCCTCTTTAAAAACAAAACACTTCTGGTTGTTTTGGTTTTCTTTCTGGTACTAAAACTATTGCTTTAAACTGTGTGGGTTTTGCTGTTAGTTTCTAAGTACACCTCTACTGTAATCGTTCTAACTGTGTGACTTTTTAGTAAACATGTAGAAAATGAATACCTTGATGAGAATGTCTCTGATACCTTAGAAATTCTTACTAATTTCTTGATTGGAATGTCTTTGGCCTCAGGATTCAGGACAAAAATAACTTCTCAAAATGTGAACATGTGTAACAACCAGTGGTATTCTCTGCACTCATGAAATTTGTCGTCATAGCTAAAATCATCAAAACCCAGCACAGAGTTGTTTGTGCAAAGACAATGTATTTTGTTGCAATATCTTAGGCAAATTCTGAATGTGCGATGTGTACAATACTTGTGTTGTAAAAATATTGTGACACCTAAAAAATAGTAAGTCTCTTAAATTTTTAGGCCTCATGTAGATGTTCTAAGAGCTCTACATCACTTTAAAAATGAGAGTCAATAAATTTTCCTTTTAGGGGCATCTGCAGAAAGTGATTTCTTCTTGGGTGCAATTTAATAGTAGTGAGTCTTTTATTATTAACTTGAACACACAGAAATACATGGCTTTTTTTTTTTTTTAAGTATAAGTGATTGTACTTCTTATGAAAGCAAAAAAGATAACTTACCTGTAAAGTTGTTCTTGAGGAGGAGTGGTGATTTTTAGGGGAAACATGAGGCTTGCTTAAAGCCTCTTTTTTATTCTGCTGTTTTTATTTAGAATCATTTAAAATAAAAGTAATCAAGATACTGAATCATTTTCCACAGCTCGAGCTACACTGGAAATCCTTATTCCTGACTTTGTTAAACAGACCTCTGAGGAGAAGCCCAAAGACAGTGAAGAACTTGAGGTACTGATTCCTTGCCTGGTGAATATGATATTGGAAACTCTTAAGAACACTGCACCTGGAATATGAGAAAGATGAAAATTCATAGCATGTTTTTCTCAGTCAGATGGAAGTGTGAAAATCTTATGAAATCTGAAAATATTTTTTTTTTGTTGAAGCTGATGAGAAAGTTTGCTGTGAAACAGAGCTTGTGCCCTGTTCTTGAACTGTCTAGCAAAATGTTGCTCTCTGGAGGCCTGAGGTATTCTAAGACACTGAGTGCCCTGAACTACCCTGGCTTCCAGAATTCTCTGGTTGCTGGCTTGAAAAGATCAAAACTAGATGCTGTCTCTTTTTGTGTGATCTTTTTGAAAGACCAAGTAAGAACTAAAAAGTGCCTGAGCTTCTGAGACCTTTTTCACTTAGAAAAATAATTTAGATTTTTGTCTGCTAAAATAAGATGAGGCCTGACAATTTTAATGATGATGGTAAAGACCTCTGTTATGCTTTTAAAAGTACTTTTTCAGCACACGGCATCAGAATTTGTTTAGCATAGCACAGAAGAGATGAGGAGTTAAGAGCAGTATTGTGTCTTGCATAAAAGCTCAATAACCTTTTTCAATTCCTTTATAGTATTTTAACCATATCAGTATTGAGGACTCACGGGTATATGAACTGACCAGTAAAGCTGGACTCTTGTCTCCATATCAGATTCTCCATGAGTGCCTTAAAAGGTAAAACAGCATAATAAGGAGCAAATTCTGTTGCATATAGATGTTTAGGTCAGAGTTCATTGTTCGTTTGCTTGGGTGCTGGTGTGCACAGTGAATTCAGTAACTTGAGGATGCTTGTGGGCTGGCCAAGCCTACGGTGCTTGCTGTGACTACAAGAGGCATGGTATGGCCTGAACTGATTATTGGTGTATTTTCCTTTAATTCATACTAGCTATTTATGCTTCTTGTCTTCTGAGATTAGGCTTYAGTTTTGGGGACTTTTTGCCCCCTTATACAGGCTTGCCTTTCCATTCAAATCAAGATACTGGTCTAAAGTAGTACTTTCTTATTAATATGTCTTAAAATATTAATTTAGTGTATCTAATTCCATTGCAATGACTGTTAAAGACAACTGTAACCACTTCAGTTAGTTGTAATTTTACTTATGATACTAACTCTGTTTGTACTTAAGAAACCATGGAATGGGTGACACATCCATAAAGTTTGAAGTGATTCCTGGTAAAAATCAGAAGAGTGAATATGTCATGACTTGTGGCAAACACACAGTACGAGGCTGGTGTAAGTACACTACTTTAGTGTGACTTCTGATAAATTCCTTTTTCTCTTGTTTTCCTTTATTATCTGTTTTGCAGGAACTTGTTCAGCTATCTAGCTGGTTTTATGCTTACTCTACTGTTCTCTGATACCTAAATTTTGATAAAGCAGGTAAATGTTAGTGTTCAGCTAATTACAGAAGATCCTGATATGATACATATTTGTGATTGTTTTTACAGGCAAAAATAAAAGAGTGGGGAAACAATTAGCTTCTCAGAAAATCCTACAGCTACTGCATCCACATGTGAAAAATTGGGGCTCTCTTTTGCGTATGTATGGTAGAGAGAGTAGCAAGATGGTTAAACAGGTGAACATAATTTTGTTTGATTGTAACTTGTGATTGTTTTTTGGCATTTGCTTTGTTCTTTATTTAATTAAAACGAAGATTTAATGATATCTATTTGACATAATACTGGTGTTCCCTGTCATGATAAACACAATGCGTGTTTGATGTGCAATCCTATGTTCCTCTGGATTGATTCTCATACCTAGCTATTGCCAAAAATATGTCTACTTTCACTGAGGATCACAGTTCTGTTGATCTCACTTAGAGTTTGCAGACTGAAATTAAATAACCTCATTCATATACAACTAACTCATTTGAATGTGTATTATTACTTAAGAAAATACAGCCRTCATGTCCATGTATTTTCCACGTAATTCAATGTATTTGGATTTTTTTTTGTTAAAATAGTTTTTCTATTATTGCTCATGGTTCTGTTGAATAGGAGACATCTGATAAAAGCGTGATAGAACTTCAGCAGTATGCCAAAAAGAACAAGCCAAATCTGCACATCCTGAACAAGCTACAGGAAGAAATGAAAAAATTGGCACAAGAAAGAGTGAGTAGTTGCTGTGCTTGCTGTGCATTTTTTTTTTTTTAATTTAGAAGCAGGAAAAACGCCACGTTAGACTTYCGGATTATTCTTAGATTTTTTTATTGTTCTTTAGTCTTTCGTGTAAAGAGCATGTGTTTAAAACTTGATTTTTTGGGGGGTTGCTTTTAGAGAAGTTTTCATCCTCTATTTTTAAACAGGCATATGACTTTATTTTACTCGCTTCAGTAAGCTGATTTTTAACATTAGAACAAGTTAGCCTTTCACAAAGACTAAGATATAAACTTGGCAAAAAATATGGAAACTTTTAAGACTATTTTAATACTTTGTTCTCTTTACATCTGTGTCATGGTTTTTGATTGATTTGTTGTTGTGTTGTTTTTTCTTTAGGAGGAAACACGAAAGAAACCCAAGATGACAATAGTAGAGTCAGCTCAGCCTGGTAGTGAACCTTTGTGCACTGTTGATGTGTAATGAGAAATCTTACAAGTGGGGAGCAATAACACAAATGGAGAAACTAGATTTTTCAACAATTATTTAAAGATCTGTTTGCTGCAGAATGCAAGATAACTTAAAATCCAAGCTGCTTCAGTTATGCATTGTTCTTTTTGCATCATCAGGGCAATATTACATTTTCCTTTATTCTGTATCTTCTTCCCCCTCACCTTTTTTTTTAATACCTCTGATATGTATGTTTAAAGGATTGATCATAAAGAGCTCTACTTTGGCAAATGCACAGAGAACAGGCATGTTCACACAGGATAAACTCAAGCAAGCACTTTTTCCTTGAAAGTCATCCAAGCTGTTTGAAATGGATGTGTTTTAAGGATCAGATTCAGAATATCTATGTACAGGTTGAAGCTGATACTAATATATATATATGTATACATATATATGAAATATATATACACCTTCTTGTATGAACATGCCTACAACTATTTTTGTGAAAAGTTTTTTTGCATTTCAGCACATAATAATATGCACTGATAAGACACTTTGACAAATACATGAAAGTGATGAGTAATGTTTAATGCCATAGGATTAGGCCAGTAATGCTGTTTCTTTTTTTGTTTATTTGTTTTGTCTCCTACCAGGCATAGTTATTCAAGATCATGGTAGGCAAGTTTGGTTGGCTTTTTTTGGGTGGGAGGCTTTTATTTTTTTTTAAACAAAAAATCTTGGAAAGAACAAGTGTACCTGCTAGTGTTAAGAGCAACAAGCTGGATATCCCCAATTGTTGGGTTTATTTTAATTGAAAAGAACTTACAATAGTTTACAGATCAATTGAAAGTGGAAAATATGGCCCAATTTATTTGATTAGAATGAACACTGTAATGAAGTTTTGCCATTTTGAGAGGCTGTTTTCAAAGCTTGGAGCCAAAATGTAACTGAAGATGGTTGACAGTCTGAAAATATTTTGCCAATGCGTTGTTTAAAGATGTTCTACTCCCTCTCCCCAGCAATAAAAAAAATTCTCATTTTTTGGGGTCAGAATACATCTGACTTGATGAATTAAGTCTTAAGTAATTTGCACCATAAAAGCAAAGAATTTTAAAAGAACTTTGAGGAATCTGAAATAACTGCAGCAATTTTACTTTTTTAAGTTGTTTTTACTTTTTTATTACATTTTAGCTTTTGGAGAAAAAGTGTAACTTCTGCAATGAAAATTAGAATGTAGATTTGGAATACAACATAGAGTAAGGAGTAGAATGAGACCATAACAACTTGTATGATTAACATGAAATCATGAATATACAAATGTTTTGAAATACAATCTTAGAAAACAGGCAGTACTCACTATGTCATATGAGGCTTTAGTAAATTAAGCACAGAAGAAATACTTTTGGCTGTAGTGAAAGCACTGCTTTTTGTGGGTTTTTATTTTCCCTTTTCGTTCGGGGTTCTTTACTGGGTGATTGCAGTAAATCTTCTCTTAGAACCATCTTTTGGGGTTCTTTGGTTTGTTCTTAAAAGTGAAAACCAAGTTAGTGGTAGAGCTTCAATGCTTTATCCAAGAGTCGTAAGTTGTACTGCTATTTTTACACTTGTGTAAGAGTGAAAGAGGTCAGTTCTTTATAATTGCTGCAGCTCCTGGTACTTACCTGGACAGTGAAATTTTATTTTATTTTTTATTTTTTTAAACCATGTTACATATGGTGTATTGCAGTATAATGAATTGTGCCTACTGGATTTTAACAATATTGGCATCAGTATTGTCAGACCTCTTTTAATATCACCTCTGTTATTTTGGAAATCTGTGGATTTTAATTTTTATTCCAAGCTAATGTTTTGTAATATGTTGCTTATAATGTCTGAGGTTAAATAGGATTGTTTGAAGAGTATTGGAGTCTTACCTGTTTCTGTGTTTGAGTGATATGCTTGGAGGTCTCTGCAAAGATTAAGTCATCCATTGCTCATTATTGTATTCAGCTTTTCAGTTCTGCAAGTTGTAATCCTGTTAGAACAGGATACGGGTAGTTGGAAGACTATACATAAACTATTATTTAAAGAAGTGGCCTATCTGAAAAAAACTGAAAACAAAAAACCCCACTGCCTCTGCTTTTTTTTTTTTTTAGTATAGCTTTAATAGATCTCCATCTTTGAAAGGTATATAATATTGGTGCAGTACTGACAAACAGTGATTGCTGTTTGTCTCTTTAATTTTCTTTTTTTTTTTCTTTTTTTTTTTTCCCGTAAAGACAGGGCTTATATCTTCTATGCCTAAATGTATTAACTGTATTAGGTAGGTTTTTGTCAGCTTGTGTGTTTTCAGCAGAAAAACCTGTGCTTGGATAGCACTGTAAAAGACAAATCACCCTTGTAGATCTTTATTTTTCTGAAATCAGAATGTCAATGTTTTTGCAGGTCACCTGCAGAATATCCATAGATGCCTCACAAATTTGTTTTTATGGTTTTTAAGAGGATTGCTGTATTACCTCAGTCTACCACTATCTGAATCACAAGGTGACCATTGCCCTTAATTAAAACATCCAGAAATTTCATTGTGAACCAAAGCCAAGAACATATTATGCATTCTTAAAAAAAAAAAAAAAGAAAAGAAAAAAAGAAGAAAAAGAAAAGGAAATAAAAAGGGGGAAAAAAAAGATGGTATTAGACCTTGCTGCAGCCTTTAACTGGAGAGATGTCCAGAAAATAGCGCAATAACTGCTGGAACAAACAACTGCTGTTTATTGTCATTGTGAAGTATTCTTGTGTTTTAATGTTTACTATTGTTTGGAGTATAACAGTCTTGCATTTGCACATAAGCACGAGCTGCTGTGATAGAGGATAGTTCATTGCATTAACTTCAGCTTCTGCATGAACACTTACAGTGTGATTCAAGATGTATCCTAAATTTGTCTTGTAACTCTTTGTGTGTTTTCTAGGTAATCGGCTGTAAAGGTTTAGATCTTGATTGTATGAATGCATAAAACAACTGCTGCTTTTGTCACTGATATTTGTTCTTTATCCCTCCTGTATCCCAAGAAAGATGGGTATTTTTATAGGGATGGAGTGTATGTTTAAGAACAGTTCCATTCTTTGGGAGTTAGAGTTTTTGCTTTGCATATTATGTGCTTCTCGACAAAAGTGTGGTATATTGACTTTAAGGGTTAAATTAGTGTGCATTCAAATCTGTATGGTACTGATGGAAAACTTACTGTGACTTCCAGTGAATAGTCAGATGCTACCTATTTAAACACCAGTTATTCAGCTTTTTCTTACATATTTATTAAACAAAGTGGATGAAGTAGCTGGGTACTCAGATGCTTGGAAAGGCTATTATGCATAAAATTACCTGTCGTATGTAAACTTCCAATCTCCTATGATGCTGTTAGGCTGTATGTAAACATACATACTGTAACATCAAGTATTTAAAAGCCTCATGACATCCTATTAATTCTCTAGACTGTACTTTGATTCTGGAGTAAAATTCCGAAAGTAATAGCCTCCTTGCTTCCTGTGGGAAGTTACACGAAGTGCAAGAAGCCACGCTGTTCTTTACCAAATAAGACGATCAGTTACAGTATTCTGAGGCGTGTCGGAGATGGGAAAGTGAAAAACAAAATCCATTCTTATTGCCCAAGTAGGTAACAGTGGTTGCTATATGAATTGTATTGGGTGCAGTTGCTTGATGCCAGTGCTAAATTAGTACAACTATAAAGCCTCATTTTCACTGAGCCTCTGCTTGCTTTTTTTTCTGCACAATCATATAAGCCTATGTGTTTGGTCTTTGAGTACTACATGTGTATTTTTCAGACAATTAGTTTTGAGCAATAAAGTTTGATATTATAAAAATGATGCAGTCTGATCAGTATTGTGGTAATGTAAGCATATTTAGAAAAGGATTTTTTTTTCATTCATTCCTGTAAGTATTTTTAAATAGAAATTAAATTTCTTGAAACAGAATTTGTATTTTTACTTAAGAAGTATCATCAGTGTTGGAAACAACATAGTCTGAAGCTGCTGTTTTTGATATCTGGTATCGCTGGCCTGTCCAGGAGGGAAAGGGTATTAGTGAGTGCCTGCTCTGTACTAACTTTTTTTTTCCCCCAACCTGCATTAAATGCAGGTTGAACATCAGAAGTATGTTCAATAACTTGAATTTTAAAATGTAATTCCTTTAACGATCAGTGCTTTATTCTGCAGTGTGCATTATGTTCTCTTAAATTAATACTAGGTGTGAACACCTGTACATAAGTATTAATCCTAACTGATGAACAACTTGTGTGCAATAGCATTGTCAAACAGGTGTATTTTCTCACCTGCTATGTACTGTGACAAGCAGCAGTTTATGGTGCTGAGTCTGGTACTAAGTACTGCTCACTAATGGCACTCCTGCTTATGGCCTGGTTGTCTTCAGTACATGCTTATTCTGTTAAAAATTTGCATTAAAATAAAGCTGTCTTTTTCTCTTACGGCACAGGCCTGTGGGTAAAACAGTTGGGAACATAGTTAAGATCCTTTGAGTCTAGGGCAGAGAACTGGAAGAAAGAAGTACTGAGTTTGGAAGTACTCTGGTTACAGCCTCTCAACAACAGAACAAGCTGAGGTAATCTTCCTGTTACTTTCAAGCTGTTTTCTCATTCTTCAGTAATGGAATTAGATATCACTCTTCTATAAATGCACTATGAGGCTGAAGTAATCTTTTTACAGCTACTACACAATCAAGAAGCCTCAACAAAGGTGTAAAACTTCAGAGAGATCATTGTGAAACATGAATTATTTGATTAAAAGTCTCCACTCAGACTTACTGACAGTCTGACAGGAAAATGTTCCCTGAGATCATTTAATTCCTGAGGGGAGTGGAGCACCTAAACTTCCTTAGCAGTTCCTGCTGAGATCAATGGCCCCTCTCTAGTGTCTATTCTGGCTTTAGGTTTTAATAGGGGAGGGTGTGCCTCTACTGAAATACTTGTATCTCATAGGAAATGATCTAAGAAAGCCTTTACAGCATTGTCAGTGACAGTACAGTAAGAGCAGTCTCTGAAACTAATCTCAACTGTAGAAAAGAGCATTTTTATTAGAATATGAATGGAGACCCTGTTACTTCCTGGTGAAGATTTAGCAAGTGAAAGATTTACTGAAGGCTTAAGATTGCTAAGACTTTACAGGCTTATTCAAAAGACATTTGCATRTTTTGACAATTTAGCAGAGCTGAACGAAGTTTGTACTGACAATCAGAGGTCCCTGAACAAGATTACTTGCTTTGGGAATTTGTAGGCTGCCTGAAAGCAGCATCTATGTCCTTCATCTATTGAGTTGCTTAGTTCTTGATAAATAGCAGCTATTCCCTAGTACTTGCTTAAGGTATAGTCTATTATACTCAAACTGGAATAGAGTATGTTGCATTAAAATTCAGATCAACTTTCTCAAATAATTGTATCTGAATGTATTTGTGGAATATCTTAATTCAAACTGTGTTTCAACTGTTAAAGAGTGATACAGCCATATATATTACTTTATGCACTTAAGCTTCCCTTAAGGATGGAAGAAGAAAAATCAGGATTTGGCCTAATAGTGCATAATGACYTCAAAAGTGCATAATGACATAACTTCAAAAGTTTACAATTGCTGTGTTGTAGAGAGATTTATTACCATTATATTAGAGAAACAATGTTACTGAAGCATTTAACAAGCAAAACTAGCTTTCTGGAAAGCATCTTGGASTTAAGTTGATTCATTCTCTTTGAATGTAGTATCTGCATCTACAGAAGCAGCCTGGCTTGCATCAGTGTTAGATGGATCGGCACTATCCAAGCACTCTGAATCGCATCCTGCTAGTGTGACTTGAGTAGCAGCAAGCATTGCTTCAGTAGAGCTTCCATTTGGGTATTCAGCCCGTTCAAAGAATATCAGTAATTCACAGTGCCTGGTTTGAGGGAAGAGATCCACAGCCATTGCTTTAACTGGACGGAAGGAGGCTCCTTTGACTCGATTGGATGGTGCCCGGCAAAGACTTGACAGGACAGTAAAGGAGTGGGAGAGAAAAGTACAGTATTAACATTTCTATGTACTGTTCATCACTACTCCTCTTCCAAAAAAGTGTTTTTGCTTCTCAAAATTCATTCCATATGCAGTTATTTGCCACCCCTAGTATTTCCCACTATTAATACTCAGTTTGGGGCAATACAGTTCTAAGCTTGCTAGAGTCAACTGTGTAGGGTSAAAGGCAAAACTCGATGAATTTGGCTTTAAAAAAAACCCCAAAACTCCACACATGCTAACCTTAGCCCTATGTGCCCCTGCTGCAGCACATTTTTCTTCTTAGGCATCTACTTAGTTGATTTAATACAAGAAATACTCACTCCACAAAGTTATTCATTGCAGCTCTGGGATTGCAGGATACATAAATGAGCTTCTTCAGATGTTCAGCTCTTCTAATTGCAAGAATTACTTTAGAATCTAGATGACCAAAACCAAGAAAGATGTTTGCTAGTTCTGTATCCATCAGTGGATTTGCAGAAAAACTCCCAAGTTAAGTTTTGACKTGAATGGACAAACTGCTGCAATATCCACCTACTTCAAGTAATACCTGAAGTCTCCCACTCAGTTTATTCCCCTGGTGTTTTCTTGGGCATTACATCACTAAATACCAATTCAGAGAACGGTCTTAAGGTAAACTTACGCAGTCCTGCTCGTGGTGGATCTACAATAGTAATTAAGTTCTGAGGAGCTAATAGGTTAATCAAGGAAGGAACAACATCTTCAGCCTTCCCACAATAAAATTCAATGTTATTCAGTTCTACAAAAAAAAAAAAAAAAAGAATACTTCTCCAGTAAAAGCATTATTCATTATTTTAGACAGTACATACAAGGTGSATATTCACATCTGATACCTTAGAAAATACACATTTTTTAGTCAACTCTAAAAATCATTGGTGCTTCAGATCATTCAAACAGCAGTAACCTAAGCATTTTCCAGTATCTAGACACAAAAAAATAGCCACCATTARTATTTTGTTTTCAAGGGTAATTGTTACGTGGCTTGCGATTTACATTGAAATGTTCCGCAGGGGGGAAAGTGCATATATACACAAATAAATATATAAGATATAAGCTGTTAGTCAACAGGAGATGGATCACAGAGATTGACTGGCTCTTTGTTTTCAAGGGAGRTGAAAGGGTTAAAATGGACAAGATTACTAGCAACAACATGTAATTCCAAACTTCTTGGACAATATAAAGAGGACCTAGATATACAACTAGTACAGTTCATAACAAAGAAAGATCTTGGCATTTTAGCTTAACTAACCATTAATCTGGGCATTCACTTTGGCATCCTGCACAGCTTCTTGGCAGAGTTCAATTCCAATAACTTTCTTTACTTTCTATAGAATGAAGGGAAAGAGAGCAGTTGACAGTACATAAATGTAAATTCAGCTGTCACTCATAGCAATTTACTACTACTACATTTAACTTTGACTAGTATCTGATCAGAGAACTGCCTTGCAGCCAGAAAAAAAAAAGGCTGAGACCTGTACAAATAGGGAATTTTTAGCCTGAAATTGTGGGATGAACATCATTTATCCCAACCTGTATATGACAGACTGGAGTTAGTTACGCTAAAGGGGGGGAGGTAAGGGGGTTTGGGGCCAGATTTCCTTAAGTGCTCTATTAAGCTCTGTTCTATACATGATGCAAGTACAGGAAATGTTGGTTATTTGGATTTTAAGCTGATATAGCCATAATTTACTAGACTCTAACTATCTCTGCTTATTAGTTTGGGCTATTCTATGTCTCTCTTGTTTAAGGTAAATTTAGGCTCTCAACCCAAGGATCAGCTTTTGTAATGGTTTTCTAATGAAACTGCCTGCAGTTATTTAGCAAATGAATTAAGGTGAATATATGATGTGTTTCATTTCAAATGTCTCAGGTGTTTTCTTTCACTCGATGCACAATGAAAGACAGGAAGTTGACTGTTTTAAGTAGATCTATGTCCAAAAAGAGAAGTTACTCACCTTTGCCAAAGAAATCCCGATAGTTCCTGTACCACAGCAAATATCAAGTACAGTACTCTCTTGGTTCAGCTGGGCCCATTCCCGAATGGCAGTATACAAAACTTCTGCAGCCTGTGTATTTACCTGTAAAATTATATGTCAAATGGGTCTACTTCTTCATAAATAGTAAATGTTTTTCAATGAGTCTTACGAATGCATGTTTTCCTTTTCCTTGTTTTTAAGAAACAAGTCAACTTTGCCTGTAAAATTATAATCACGTACAACTGACCTAGACTAGCAYGTACTAAGAGGTCACCATCCCATTGTTAAAGAAGTCACATCCAATTATCTCCGAAAAGTAGCTTATAATAAGGAAGTTTCTACTTGTTCACTGAGTATTTACAGCAGAACATAATACTTGCAAAGGTATTGCATCCTACCAACCATATAAAAGTTAGGAAGTTAGATCTCTCAGAATATTATATAGTATCTTGTTAACATTGCATTACTCAAGCTTTCTTTCTCTTCCTTAAATGCAGTAACGCAAATACAGTAGAATTAGCAACTTAGGATCATCGTTACTTGAAAAAATGCATGAGGAGAAATTCTAAATTTCAGGCCAAGAAGTTCTTCATATATGTACTTATCACCAGCTACATGCTCCAAAGGCAAGTCTTCTAGATTGGGAGATTTCCTGGGGAGGGACAGGGGAGGGGGAAAAAAAGAAAGCAGCTAAGTATATCTGTTAGTACAATTTTTACCACAGCTCTGGTCATAAACAAGTAGTGCAAACTATATTCAGCAAAACACAGAACATTTACACTTTATGTACAGCATGCTGAAATAAAAGTTTAGACAAAAAAGGAGAACACCTTATAGTCTTCCAAAAAGCTAATTTAGAATTTCTCATACTTGGTAYGCACAAATCTTTTAGTAAGAATAATCTGAGCATGCATACATGAATTTTCAACTCGCAAAAAGAGGTGGAAATCACTATAACAATGCAAGAGCTGAACTAAAGCTACTATTGGTCAGATATCTGGCAGTTTTAGAGTAATATACTCTGATATTTTTTGTATGAATAGTATGCTTTATAGCAATTACTCCAAAAAGTACACCATAAGTTAAATTCTAAGTCTGATTTATCTTACAAATTGTAATACTACATGCTAGGCAGTAGGCCAACAGTTGGCCAACATTTATTGTAGTCTTTAAGAGACTATTTTCCTGACCAATTTCTCTTACAGAGTACAATTTTTGTTCCATTGAGGAAATCCAAATCCTGCGTTATCTCTCGATGAAGAGTGGTCTTTGTGCTCCATGAAGGAGAGATGAGATGAAGAATGACATAAAATGATTAAGAAAGGAGATGGAAGCTACTTGCCAATATTAATAAATACCCTTGTACTACAGTAAATGCTTCTACAGCTTGATAGCCACAACTAGGTTCACCCACCAAAACCCAGCCTTTACCCAGTGCGTAATTGAAACTATGGGAGAACAGGAATTTTCACAGGCCTTTTATGGCAAAGGTGAGTAACCATTCAACAAATGTGTAACAGTTCTGCTATTTTTTGTAATAGATACAGAAGAGAAAATGTTGTAGAAGTACTACCTGCTTGCAAACAAAAAAATTCAGCCATCATAAAAATCCCCTGGAATAAAGCCAAAACCTCACTTACCTTTGGCCTTCTTCCACAAAGTACAGAGAAGTAACACCACTGTCCTTTCCCATCCCTTCTGTAAAGTACTTTGCCAGAGAGATTTTCAGGTCAGCTAGCTCTTCTTTACTTAATTTCTAAGTTTCAGAGAAAAGGAGGGAAAACAATAATCTTAGTTTTTTAAAGAAATAGGAGACTTGATTTAGTATATACCTTCTATAGGTACATTAATCTTGTTTATCTGCCTGTATCAGATTACTCTAAATAAAAAAGTACTGATGCAAGGTAAAAACATGAAGTAGTGATTCTATTTCTCCTTCACGTGCAATATTCATAAAATCAAATAATGTAATTTTAGAGCTGTATGGCTGGGCTGCACATTATATATCATCTCAAATACCTGAGGATTAAAATAAACAATTGCCATAATATGGTCATTCCTGCTGGTACGGACTGTGAGCTGTTTCCAGTGACCTTCGTAGGTTTCTGGGCTGTAAACTGAGTAAGGAGTTGACCTGCAATTTTCAAAAGCTCAGTTACTGAACAGAGAACTATTATTTTGCATGACATTCAATAGTTTATCTACACAAAAGTAGCTCATCAAGCAAAATGATCAAAAACATAAATACAGACAGAACCTTCATTGATTTGTTGTTTTTTTTTTTAAAAAAAAGGGACTTCCAAATCTTATTTAAGGGGAAAAAAAAACCTCTCAGACTGACAAATAGTTTCTATCTCCTAATGCAAAATAATCTGCCTCTAATTCTCACAATCCCTTTTAACCAATCCAAAGTTGTTGATAGGATATGGACAGCTTCTTCTCAAAACACTCAGAGAATGACACAAGTTTTTTATAATGTCTTTGCTGGCTTCTGTGGTTTGTGCCAAGTTTAAACTTCTAATCTTCCACGCTGTTCCCAGGTCTCGATATTTAAGGATTTAACTAATTTTTAAAGAAACTTCACCTTCTTTCAAAAGTACTGTCACTTAGAAATTTACATTTGTTTTTGTGCTGTCTTATAGGATGATTCTTCTCTAAATCAGCTAAGCAAACAATTGACCTTTGTTATTCATCTTTAAAAAACATCTTTCTATGAGGAATGCTTTCTTCACAGTTAGTGGGTGAAGGCGCTTTCAAATATTAGACACTTTCTGTTGTAAACTTAGATGTCTAGCTGTCTGCAATAAAGCCATGCTGTGCTTGGCTCAGAAGAATGGAGCAGATGGAAGCGTAAAATACCCAGTGATCTAGGTGCAAAATGTAAATATCTAAGAATTGCTAAAGAATGAGACTAGTGTACATTAGGTCTTAAAGCTCAGAACAAAAATTAAGTTTCTCATAATATTTAATTTTATGATTTGAGTATTTAAGAGATTAAAACCATTACAGATAACTCACTTTATCAAAGACTCACCTTATGTAGTCTTGAAAAGCTTTTACTACGTTTTTGGCAATAGTTGGAATGTGAATAGTGTCAAATGGCTCCACCACAGCACATGTACCACCCTTATACTTGCCAAGACGACAACCCACAGTTTTGTCTTCTTGATTTACACCAATCCCAATCAAGAACTCACACTTGTTGCGATATCCAGTCTAGATTTAAAATAAATATTTTAAGATATTAAGATATGTAAGATAGCACTTCTTTGTGTATGCCAACTTTCTCCTGAAACAACCCTCATATGCTTAAAAGTATTTGTAAATGGCCACAGGACATTTCATTTCATACGGAAAATACTCATGGACTTTGAAGTATGAGAAGTAACAGCAGTAATGGAAAAGTTTTAGTAGGTCTTCTTATTTTAAATACAAAAATATTACATTATTTGAGGAAAGTTTGTATCAGCCTACAAAGCAAGCTTCCATACTCATTTTAAAGTTAGAACATTCAGTTAATTATTCTGTTGCTTCTAGTAAATATTTCCACTAAGTACTGATAGGAAAGGCAACAGTATCTAAAATTCACCATTCCTTACAAGCTGAATACAAGTATTCAGTTTGTCCACTGCCTCTTAAGATCAAATAATTCATTTAACCCAGAGTTCATGAACTCCGTTTCATACTTACACCTGAGATTTGATTACCTGTAATGGTGATGCTTTCACTCCCTCTACTGGGCAACACATTTTATTATACTTCTGCTTCTGCACGAACAACCAAGGTAATAATGCTCTGTTGTTATTTCCTATTTCCCTGCTCAAATCAGAAACAAAAGTTTGAATGTATACACCTAGAAAAACTGAGTCAGGTTAACCGTTGCACAGGACAATACGTGTGTGTACTTTGCCTAGGACAAAAAAAAAAAACAAAAAAAACTATCTGATTATCAGATGAATACTTTTCCCAGAATTTTTAAATGGGCTAAAA
>NW_028186049.1:0-1195 GCF_003343005.1 Rhea americana | reverse complement strand
AAATTGTTTCTTTATTTCTGCACAGAGATGGGTGCCAGGTGGTAGATCCACAAAGCTAGCATACCTTCTCTGCTTCTGACTCTTCCTCCCTTGTTTTCCTTGAGTCTTGTTTACTATTTTCAGGTTTTTTTTCACAGCATCGCTCAAACAAGGGTGGCAGCGTTTCTTTGGYAGGAGACTTGCCAAGTGCTGAGCTGATGGTGATTCAGCTGGGCAAGCTGGTGGGGGAGCAACCTAGAGGAGACACTGACTGCAAGAAGAGTGAGGAAGCAATGGCCTGGGATGGCATGGAAAGGTGCCAGGTGGTGTGGGGAAAAAAAAGCCCATCACGACAGCAGCAGGAATGCAGGGAGCTGTGGCGTGAGCTGCACAAGGAGCCACTGGAGAGGGCTGAGGATTAGCAGGCAGAGCGAGGGGTAGCCTTGGAGTGGCTGTGTGCTCTGGAGTGCCTGAAGAAGGGCAGCCTGTGCAAGGGGCATGGAGTGCAGGGGTGGAGAGAGGAACCTTGGTGGTGCTGCCCAGCTCTCAGCTGCCATCCTGGCACCAAAGCTGAAAGCAGAGGCTTGGAGGCAAGGCCATGGGGATGGGTGTGCCCATGGGGACTGCCAAGGCGTTGTGCTGGGGGTGCCCCCAGCGATCCCCAGGGCTTGGTGAGGGGTGTTGCCACGGTGAGCAGCAGGGCTTGGTGATGGTGGTGGCATGGTGCCTCCAAGGCCCTGGTGATGGGGCGGTCTGCATGGGGACTGTGTCCCTGCTGGGAGCAGAGCCCCTGGGGTCCTCCCTCCGAGGAGAGCCGCTCCCTGAGGAGGCAGCAGCTGCCCTTGGGGCCAGAGCAGCAGGACCCTAGGAGAGGATCCTGCAGACTGACAAGGAGCGGCAGCAAATGCCTGCTGCCAGGCTGCACACGCACTGCCAGGCATGCCAGAGCGCAGGGGCGAGGTGAGCCATGGGGCTGGAGGCAGAGGCAGGCAGCAGGCATGGGAGCTGCCCGGAGAGCAGCCGGCTGGTTTGCAAAAGGAGCTGGGGTGAAAGAGGCAGGCAGGAGCTGCTGCGGCCAGGTGGGAATTTCTTGATGGCCCTCAGGATTTTCCCTGGGACAGAGCACAGCAACCTGCATGCTCCAAGGCCCCCACGGAGCCCATGAGCTCTGTGCTGAGGGGCAGAGAGCAGCTCTGGGCCCAGCTCAGCCAGGCCG
>NW_028186048.1:0-1211 GCF_003343005.1 Rhea americana | reverse complement strand
GCAATACTAGCTAGGTTCTTGTCGAGAGTATGCCCTGCAGCAACAGTCTCTCTCCTTGGGGTGTTTCTTCAGGAGCTGGAGGCAGTGCTTCTTTCCTTCAAGGGCGAGAAAACCCCTCTCCCCTGCCTCTGCCTGCAGAAGAGCTACCTTAAGAAGATATCCTGCAGTGTACATACCAGGACATATATYMTAACATCAAATASCTAGCAGAGCAATGGTTCTTCTCCCAGGTATAACTTAATTCAGGAAATTCATTGTCATAGTTAAACAAAAAATAAACACAAAGGGAATGAGCACACAAGTACAGTTGTAACTCTAACAAAATCACAGAGGGAGGAAACTGATAGGAATGAAAATGTCATGTGAGTTTCAAAAGCAGTTTCACCGAGGATCACCAAGGTGGAYACACACTCATCATAGTGTTGTGGCTTCTATACTAGATGGATTTCAGACTGTTCAGGTATTTCARTCGCAGCCTCTGAAGGCTGACTGATACCAGAACCCAAATGCTAATCTGGAATTGACCCGCAAGAAAGCAGATACACCAATGTTTTCCTCTGTCTCAGAAGCAAGCAGGTGAGTATTGACTGCTGAGGAAGTAAGCCAGCCCTTGCTCTGYGGAAAGCTATCGGTTGCCTGACTGTTCAGCCAGGCACGGCCACTTCTGCTTGCGCGTGGCATGAACATAGCACTCCGTAGCTCAGCTAGCTGCTGCAAAGGASTTCAAAGGCTGTTACARTACACAAGTGGCTGTAGACAGTATCGACTGGTCTGCTGCCACAACAAGGGCACGGGCGCAATGGGGCACCGCTGGGAACGCTAAGGAAAAGAGCATAGCAGTGCCAGCTGCGTACCATGAGGAACGAGAGTTACTAGAGTAGGGAAAAAAATGTAGCAGGAAGAAAAAAGTAATTAAGGGTGAAGGACAGGATCTCGGGAGCTTGCTTTTATTTGCTTAATTCAGAGTGAAGCACCGTGCTGCCCAGAAGCCTCTTCTCCAATGCTTCTTCCACTTGTGCCATCAGCCATGGAAGGAATTCTGTCTTGATCTCTGTAAGAATGTGTCAGGAAAAAGACAACAATAAACAGGAACTTTTGTTAACAATGAAGGGCAGGATCATGGGAGCTGGTTTGCATCTGCTGCCCGCATGAATGGGTGAACAGCATTGCCCAAAGACGCTTGCTTTGCAAGAGCCAGATGAAATCTCTTG
>NW_028186047.1:0-1164 GCF_003343005.1 Rhea americana | reverse complement strand
GGCCGCTCGGCTCCGGCGCGGAGGTGCCGCCGGCCCCGGGGCCCGGCCGCTCCGCCCGCGGCGGGGGCTAGCGCCCGGCCTGCTGCGGCCTYGTGCTTCTGTATTTGTAGGTTTTATTAGCTTCCTCTTTGCTTTGCAGGAGCGCAGGGGCAGCACGCCTGCAGGGGAGAAGGGTTTGCAGGGTTTCTTCAGGGCCGTCCTTTTCTTTTTTTGCTCATCTGTTCCTCCATCCATCCCTCTATCCATCCATCCACCCACCCATCCGTCCATCCATCCATCTATCCATCCACCCATCCATCTATCCAGCCAGCCAGCTGTTCATACATCCATCTGTCCATCCTCCCATCAAGCCATCTGTCTGTACATCCATCCATCCATCCACCCAACCACCCATACATACATACATCTAGCCATCTGTCCGTCCATCTATCTGTCCACCCACCCATCCAGCCATCTGTCTGTACATCCATCCATCCACCCAACCACCCATCCATCCATCCATCTATCAGTCTGGCCATTCATCCATCCGCCCGTCCATGCATCCATCTATCTGTCTGTCCATCCATCCTCACCCCATCATTTGCTCGTCTCCCACCTCCACCTCGCCCCGCCGGGAATGGCCTTTGCCGGTCCCCGGCGCRTCGCGAGGGCCTCTCCAGCCCCGGGGCGGTGGAGCCGTCGGGATGAGCTGGAGACGCGCTGCTGCCCCCCGAGGGGGCTCCGGGTCGTGGTGCAGGGAGGGGGCTGCAGGCGGGAGCCCTCTAGGTGCTCTGCAGCAGCCCCGCCGTGGCGGCAAGGACTCCTGTGCCGGCGCAGCCTTGGCCACGCTCCTGCTGGAGCCGGCCCCGGGTCCCCGCTGCATGGTGGGGTGTGCAGTGCCCAGAGCGTGTTGTGTGCGGAGCCCAAACCAGGTGCGCGGTGGGGCTGCAGTGCGGGAAGTGCAGGGCACGGCAGGGGTGCTCCGAGTGCAATGTGCAGTGTGCGGTGAGGCTGCAGTGTGGGATGTGCAGGGCACAGCAGGGGTGCTCAGAGTGCAGTGTGCGGTGGGGCTGCAGTGTGGGAAGTGCAGGGCACGGCAGGGGTGCCCAGAGTGCAGTGTGCAGTGTGCGGTGGGACTGCAGTGCGGGAAGTGCAGGGCACGGCAGGGGTGCTCAGAGTGCAGTG
>NW_028186046.1:0-1212 GCF_003343005.1 Rhea americana | reverse complement strand
CGCCGGGCCCGGTCCTCCGCCGGCCGTGGCGAGTCACGGGAGGGTCTCGCCTCCGGCCGCAGCCCCTCGGAGAGGGGGCGGTCGGCGTTCGCTAACCCCTCACGTAAACACTTTGCTTCCTAACGAGCGCTCCTCCTCGAAGACGACTGGCTAGGTGTAATTGAGGTCGAGGTGGGCCCCCGGATCCCGCTGAGCTCAGCCGGCCGCCATAACTTTGCGGGGTCTCCTTCGGTTTGCTCGCATACGAGTCGTCCTTTGCAAAGTCTCCCATTCTTCATGCTTTGATGTTAAGATTTGAGATGTTATTTGGTAACATTGTCTTTTTTCCATCCTTTTTTCTTTCCTAACCTGGTTTCTTCCAGTGCAACTGCAGATAGAAGACCTGACTCGTAAACTGCGCACAGGAGACCTGGGCATCCCCCCTAACCCTGAGGACAGGTTGGGAAACAGTTTTAACCAGCTGACAGTAACACTTTTACCTTTTTTCAATACACTTTTCTGATGGCATCGTAATGTGTCAGTTCAATGCAATCCTGGCAGTGCTCTGATGTGACAGTCTGGAGGGGAGCTGGGGTCTCTGCTAGGCAAGATGGAGCGGAAGCAGCTCGCCCCCGGCAGAGCCGCCGGGCGAGGGGAGCAGGGCGCCTCGCTGCCTCGTGCTCGGGAGGGCCCCTGGGGCCGGGAAGCCCGGCCCGGCGAAGCGCCGCGGCGCGCGTGCCCCCGCGGGCCTGGCTCTGCCCTCCCAAGCACCCTGCTATTTTTAATTTTATTTCTAATTTCTATTTTTATTTTTGCCTCGCTGAGCTCGAGCAGCCTGGGAGCGCGCTCTGCTCTGCCGGTGCTGCAGAGCTCTTTGCTCCTCGTGGTCGGGGGTGTGCTTTTTTTTGTGTGTATTGCTGTTTTTTGAAAAGCCAGATGAGTTTTCTAGCCCGTTTTTCTGCCACGAGCCGCTGCGTGGCTCGGGCCCGCCCGGCACGAGGCAGCCTCGCCGGGGGCAGGAAGGCAACCTCAGCGGAAACGCARCTTTTGTTTTGATTTTTCTCTTTTGCTTTTTCTCCCCCAAAGAACGGCCACGTTGCTGCGGGGTTTTTGCACGAGCGGCCGTGGCCGCCGGCCGGGCGCAGCTAACGCGGCGACGGCCGATGACCGCTCAGCTCGGAAGGAAAGGGGAATTTCAACCCTTTTAATGCGTCTCGGGTTGATCCTCTTCCC
>NW_028186045.1:0-1154 GCF_003343005.1 Rhea americana | reverse complement strand
AATGGTGATTCCCTGCCTAGGTCAAGGGATAAGTTTGTTGTATGCACATACATTTCACAACCTGAAACTTAGCTGGCAGTCATTTTGCTGTTCCAGTCCCTTACCCCACCACAGGTTGAAACTCACTGTTCTCCCAAAGCAGGACATTCCAGCAGGSAACCAGCAATACACACAGGCACACCTAGGAAGGATCTCCGGGAGGAGGTAGCGGTACCTCACATTTTGAAAAAACACACTATATTCTGTTATATCACATTCACCCTTCTATCACTACCCACAGATCAACACTTACAGTGATGAACATTCTGACACAAGAACAAGTAATTTAGATCAACCCAGTCCCTTACATTCATCCACGATCAAGGCTGGAATGAACTGCAACACGGATGCATGTGCCCTGGCATACACCAGGTTGGAAACCTGGGCTGGCTGTGTCGTTATGCCACAAAGGGACAGAAGGCATCTCTGTGAACATGCTCTTCCTCATCAGTAAGGTCTTCCTCACCAAAGAATACTCACACTCTACTACAAACAGACCTCAGGAGGGTTACCTGCCTCTGGGGAGTACATCTTAACACAGAATCTCATCCTGCCAAAATACTTGCCATGCCATTACCCAAATACTGATTACACATACTTAAAATAGTTCCTATTAAATGAAACAGGTGTGTTCTAAGAGAAGGATGTCAACATCAGTGACCGATTGACACGCTTTATGAAAAAAAAGGAAACAACAAGTCGCTCTGAAGAAGCTACATTTACAAAAATGCATTTATGCTTGTGACAGTTGCGCACCATCCGTAGTGCTGCAAAAGCAAATTCTATCAGCACTAGGGACCTTGGGAGCACTCGTAGCCACATCCTCAGCTAGACCTCTACTTCTGCTTGTTACTCCCCCACAACATGGCAGAAGCAACGACGCACAGGAAAGCAAAGGAACAACTAGTGCCATGGAGGAGCAAAGGCAGGAGGACGGGCAGCACAAGGAAGGACTTTGAAAGTCTCGCTCGAGGGACTCACCAGCAGGGCGTCTCCGCTGTGGCCGGCGGTGCTCGAGGGCTCCTGGGGCAGCAGCGCAGCGCACTGGTCGGGCGGCGGCGCAGGCGTGAGCGTGTTGGAGCAGCTGGCGCCCGGGGAGCGGAGCTGGCTCTTGC
>NW_028186044.1:0-1196 GCF_003343005.1 Rhea americana | reverse complement strand
CCCCATTGCACAGGCCCCTGCTGCAGAGACCTCATAGCAGGGACCCATGCAATGGGGCCTGTGCAGCAGAGACCTTGCTGCATGGACCACACCACCTGCCCCATTGCACGGGCTCTGCTGCAGAGATCCCGTTGCATGGATGCTTGCTGTAGAGACCTCACTGCATGGATCCCACCGCATGGATCCCTGCTGCAAAGACCCCACTGCACAGATCCCATTGCGCAGACCCCATAACATGGACCCCGCTGCATAGACTCCTGCTGCAGAGACCCCGCTGCACGGATCCCGTTGCACAGACCCCATTGCATGGATGCCTGCTGCAGAGACTCTGCTGCCCGCACCCCATTGCACGGACCCCATAGCATGGGCTACTGCTGCAGATACCCCACTGCACGGACCTCACTGCACGGACCACTGCCGCAGGGAGCCCGCTGGAGGGACCCCAGCTGCAGAGACCCCACTGCACAGACCCCGCCGCAAGGACGCGGGCACAAAGTGCTGCCCGCTCGCGGTGCCGGGGCTGCGCTCGGCCATGCCAGGCAGCGCCGTCTCCCTCCCTGCAGACAAAGGCGGCACGTGGACGGCACGCGGCTGCCCGGCATCGCCGGCACGGCTGCRGGTCGGAGCCCGCGGCGGCTCTGGGGCCGGCCCAAGCCGAGCGACCTCGGTGCCGCGGGACGGGGCGCTGCCCGCTGCCCACGCGCCAGCCGTGCCATGCATCATTTAGCTTTTCCTCCTTTCTCCCCAGTTCGGGCCAGAGCTGCGGGCTCCCTGCCAAGGCCAGCCTGCAGCGGGGCGGCCCCGGACGGGTGCCGGCGGCGAGGAGGGGGCTCAGAGAGCCCCACGCGCAGGAAACCGGGTGCAAAGAGGGTCCCGGCCCGCGCGGGGCCGGCGGGCACCAGCAGGATGCCCCGCGGCGGCGCCCCGGGGACGCGTGCCGGGCGGGATGGCGTGCCCGGCGAGGAAAGGGGGTCGCGGTGATGGACGGATTGAGATCACGGGAGCGGCGCCAGGAGCCGCGGCAGAGCGGTGCCCCCCTCTCCCCGMGGCGAAGCTCTTTGTTTTGAGCCCCCCAGGGCGGGCAGGGCCGATCCGGCCCCCGGCACGCGYGGGACGGAGGCGGGAGGAGAGGCAGGGCCGGCTGCAAGCACCGCGCGGCCTCGGCTCGCCCGCGCCGGCGGTGCAAGGCGCCGTAC
>NW_028186043.1:0-1169 GCF_003343005.1 Rhea americana | reverse complement strand
CTGCTGCAAACGGTTTCCTCTCTTCCCATGAGCATGCACACAGGCTCATGCTGCTCTCAGGCACTCCTACCTCCTCCTCTCTGTAGCGCCTTTCCTGTTCTTCTCGGCGCTCGGCCAGCTCGGCATTATACTGGTGTAGGTATGTGCACTGCTGGGCCCACCGGTAGGCCAGCTCTTCTTCGACCGTGACTTCCAGGGAAGCTTGCTCCAGAGTCACGTGAAGCAGTGCTTGGAGCAATGGCTCGACTTGCAGGTCAAAGTGAGATACCTGAGGATGGCAGTCAGGGAAAGAGAGAGAAGTGACCACAGGTGATCTCCACCCCTCTTAACAGCGCAGCAGGAAAGAAGGCTGAGGAAAGCATGCTGGCTCTTAGCTGAAAGCAGCCCAAGCAGGGCTAGGGGAAAGATCTTTGGAGTGTTCCTGGGGCCCAGCCTTTGCGCCGTACCTCTCTCTGTCCWGCTTGCGCAGCCACATGTCTGCCTATTGCTGCCTCAGTGGTGAGTGGCGAGGGTGGTGTGTGCAGGTGGTGACTCTTCTGGCACTCCACCTGACATTCYRCTACCTCGTCACCATGGTCTTCTGAATGCAGCTCTAGARAGGAAAAGCTACAGGTTGGAGGCTGTTTTGCTTGAAGTCCTGCTTTTGACCGCTGACAGTTCTCGTGGGAGATCAACAGCCRAAGAAGGGGCAGGGAAGTGACTTCAGTGAAGGAGAACTCCCAAACCAAAAAGCTAACTGAGAGCAGAGAGCGGGTTACTGAGGAAGTCCCCTGAGGGGGCCTTCTCCCTAGTTCTCGCTGATGTCGGCAGCACTTTTGGGGGAGTGGCTCCTGATGGGACATTTTCCACAGCAGGTTTTAGAAGCCGGAGTCTAGGCCAGGAGCTTTTGGCTCACCGTGAGGAAGAAGCAGTTCTTGGCACACTGCCCTAAGGCAACCTGGGCAAGCTGCCCTCAGGCAAGGGCACAAGAGGGCAGGGAGAGCATTGCTACCAAGCATCTACTATGGCAGAAGGCAGCCGCGCAGTTTCTTCTGCAAACTCACCCGCTGAGTGGCCAAGTCCCTCTTCACTGGCTGCGGGGACCTGGATGGGGTATTGCTGGGCCTCAGCCTGCAAGAAATCAAGGCCCTGATGTGGGAGAGGCTCCAGGCAAAAGCCGGAGGTGGTCA
>NW_028186042.1:0-1179 GCF_003343005.1 Rhea americana | reverse complement strand
ATGGAATGGGGGGGGCGGGACAGGGCCATGGGCTGTGGCCGGGCACCCTGTTGGCACCCATGCGGGTGAGGGTGGGCCTGGGGGCTGATGCTGACATGGTAGGGGGCCATAGGAGTGCATGGGTGGCCGTGGGAGGGCCATGGGTGGCTTTGGGAGGTTCATGGGGCCCATGGGCTACCCTGAGTGGTCTGTGGGGCCCATGGGTGGTCACAGGTGGCCATGGGTGACCCTGGGAGGTCCACGGGGCCCATTGGTGGCCATGGGTGGCTGTCAAGGCTCTACAGGTGGCCATGTGGCATCTATGAGTGGCCATGGATTGGCATGGGTGGCCGTGGGTGACCCTGAGAGGTCCATGGGGATCTGTGGTGCAGCTGTGGGTGGCCTTGGGAAGTCTATGGGGTCCATGAGTGGTCACAAGTGGCCATGGGTGGTCCATGGGGCCCATTGACATCCATGAGTGGCCATGGGGCCCCATGGATTACCCTGAGAGGTCTATGGAGTCCATGGATGGTCATGGGTGGCCAGCGAGGTCTGTGGGTGCATTGGAGGCTATGGGTAGCTGTGAAGGATYGATGGGTGGCCACCGGGCATCTCTCAGTGGCCATGGATGGTCATAGATGGCCATGGGTGACACTGGAAGATCCATGGGTGGCCCTGGGYAGTCCGTAGGGCCCATGGGTGGTCATGGGTGGCTGCGGAGGATCCACGGATGGCCATGGAGCATGTAGGGGTGGCCATGGGTGACCTTAGGAGGTCCACAGGGGTACATGGGGCAGTCGTGGGTGGGCCTAGGAGGTCTATGGGTGGCTATGGTTGGCCCTGGAATGTCCAGGGAGTCCCTGGGGTGGCCATGRATGGCCCTAGGAGGTCCCTGGGCAGCCATAGGTGACCCTGGGAGGTCCAGACGGGCCATGGGTGGTCATGGGTGGCCGTAGAGGGTCCATGAATGGCCATGGAGCATCTATGGGTGGCTGTGGCTAGCCACGGGTGATCTTGGGAGGTCCATGGGGTGGCTGCGGGTGGTCCACGGGAGGATGTGGTTGACCCTGGGAGAGCCATGGGTGGCCCTGGGAGGTCCGTGGGTGGCCGTGGTTGACCCCGGGAGGGCCGTGGGTGGCCCTGGGAGGGCCGTGGGTGGCCGTGGTTGACCCCGGGAGGGCCGTGGGCGGCCCTGGGAGG
>NW_028186041.1:0-1214 GCF_003343005.1 Rhea americana | reverse complement strand
GCGCTGTGGGGCCTGATGGGTGAAAGCGACTCGGAGAACCATACAGACGCGGCGGGGGGAGGAGCGGAGAGTCGCCCCCGAGCAGCTGGTCTCGGCGGCTGTTGGAGGAGCCACCACAGAGCTGCCGGAGGACTGCGGAATAGAGCGGCGGCCCGGCTCCTGCGCTTTGGAGGACTACCACAGAGCTCTTGGAGGACTGCGGAGCAGAAGGTCCCCAGTGCCTGCAGAGCTGGGGGCGTGTGGGAAGGCTACCATAGAGATGTCAGCCAGCTAATGGCTAGAGAGGCTCTCAGATGGCTTCCAACCATAGAGAACGCAGCGAATGGAGCCTCTCTGCTCCTGGAGGACTCGCTGGCCTACCATAGAGACTGCAGAACAGCTGCATAGAACCACCAAACGCCTGGAGGACCTCTGGGGCTCCTCCCCCCCCCAACCACCACCAAAGGAGCCGCTCTGCTCACCCCATCTTGTCTGCTCTGTGGGACGAACTAACCATAGAGACCTCGGAGGACCGCTGCCCAGAAGAACCCAGGGCCTCGGAGGACCGAGCGCCAGAGAGGACAGCCCTGAAGCCCTTCTTGATGTGAGAACCATAGAGTCTTTGTGCCTTTGGGGGGGGGGGTAGCGGTAGGCGACGCTCTGGTTCCTCTTGCCCCCATCTTGTCTGCTCCTCCCGCCCGCAACAAACACTTTCGTATGAAATTTGTCCGTTTTTTTTTTTTAATTTGTCCCGTTTTCACCGCTGTGGGGCGGGGAGGGGGGAGGAGCTTGCCTCCCCCGGCCCCTCCCCTTTCCCATGATGCCTTTAGCCACGCCCTGCCGCCATTTTTGCCCCAGCGACGAGTCCTCCGAACCGCGGGATGGGCGTTCAGCGGCTCTTCAGGCCTTTATCGGCGAGGAGCAGGGGGGCGGAGCCATGTGGGGTGTGTGTGTGGGGGGGAGGGGCTCGGACCTGCCCCATGGGACCCCCAACTGCCCTCGCCGTGGGGCAGGAGACTCCCCCCAACCCCCGGGGGGGGTCAAGAGCTGCCCCGGTCGCACTTGAACCCTCTTAAGTGCCTCAATGGGGCAGAAAGAGGCTCTATGGGGCAGAGACGGACTCTATGGGGCAGGGGAACCTGCTATGGGGCAAGACCTTTCCCCGCCCCAGCTTGGCCTCCGTGGGGAGGGGAGGCAACGGGGCCAACGCTGCCGCCAACGGGGCTCCCTATGGG
>NW_028186040.1:0-1215 GCF_003343005.1 Rhea americana | reverse complement strand
GGCCGCCGCCCGCGGCCGCCCCGCGCCTGAGCCGCCCGCGTTTCTCTCCCTGGGCGCCCCTCCGCGCCCCGCAGAGCCCAAGGAGGAGGGCAACCCGCCGAAGCTGAAGTGCGAGCTCTGCGGGCGCGTCGACTTCGCCTACAAATTCAAGCGCTCCAAGCGCTTCTGCTCCATGGCCTGCGCCAAGAGGTAACCCCCCCCCATCACCACCACCATCACCACCTCCTCTTCCTCCCCGCCGTCATCGTCCCCTGCCCCGGGGGGCCCCCCCGCGCCCTCACCCCGCTCGCTCCCTCCCCTCCGCCAGGTACAACGTGGGGTGCACGAAGCGGGTGGGCTTGTTCCACCCCGACCGCAGCAAGCTGCAGAAACCCGGCGGCCCSCCCCACGGGCGCCGCCGGACCTGCAAAGGCACCTTGCCCGCCCTGAGCAAAGACACCAAGAAACAGGTGAGCCCCGTGCAGCGCCCGCGGAGGAAGGTTGCGGCCAGCGCCTGTCCCCAAAACCACGGGGATCCAGGCAGCCGGGCTTTGAGGCCGGTGTTGCCCGGTCGCTCCGTCCCGCAGAGCCCGGTTTCTCTCCCGACGGGCTCGGTGCCTCTCTCCGTGACAACGTCGCTGCAGCTCAACCACAGCCAGGAGGACTCGAGCCGCTGCTCAGACAACTCGAGCTACGAGGAGCCCCTGTCGCCCATCTCGGCCAGCTCGTCCACCTCCCGCCGGCGCCAGGGCGACCGCGACCTCGAGCTGCGGGACATGGAGCTGCCTGACATGCACATGCGGGACCTGGCGGGCATCGGGCACCGCTTCCTGCCCAGCGAGCCCAGCAAGTGGAACGTGGAGGACGTCTACGAGTTCATTCGCTCGCTGCCCGGTGAGGCTTTCCCGGCAGCCCGTGCAGAGATGGGAGCGGGGTGGCGGATGGAGCGGCGGGAGGGGGGAAGTGCCCGTTCTGGGGTGGACGGGGAGCTCCGGGCGGGTGCGATGCTCAGCTCTGCTTTGTGCCCGTCCCTGCAGGCTGCCAGGAGATCGCGGAGGAGTTCAGAGCGCAGGAGATCGACGGGCAGGCCTTGCTGCTGCTGAAGGAAGACCACCTCATGAGCACCATGAACATCAAACTGGGCCCCGCGCTGAAGATATACGCCCGCATCAGCATGTTGAAAGACTCCTAGAGCCACCACGCTCGCACGAACGCTCCCGCCGTGGTGGGCAGCGG
>NW_028186039.1:1734392-1752732 GCF_003343005.1 Rhea americana | reverse complement strand
TGCTCAGAGCTGAGATAGTGCAGGGTCCTGGGGTAGGAACAGGCAGGAAAATAATCCCTGAGCACCAGAGTTCTGAGGGAAGTTTTTTTCTCTTCCCCCAGGTGCATGGCTGAAGCAGACTGCTGCTCGGGGCCAGTGGGAAACCTCAGCACAGCAGTGTGGGAGAGCATTTCTTGGCAGAAGTGAGCTAAAACTGGTAGCAATTTTCAGAAGAGGCTCCAGCAACAAGTGACAAACTTAAAAGATGCCCCTGTACAGCCAAAAGGCAGCAACATGCCTCACATCCGAGACTAGGTCATGCTGGAGGAAAGGGAGAGCCTGCAAGTGGGAGAGGTGGAGATGAGAAACRGGTAAGAGCAGAACAAATCCTGCTTGCTTTAGGAGAGCCCCTGTGAATGTTCACAGAAGTCCTGGAGCCCTGTGCTTAAGCTATATACACAGCTAACCCTTGTCTGTCGTCTTGATTTCTCTGTACAGAAAAAGATTGAAGGRATGGAGGCTCTTGAAGAAGAGAAACCCCTGCTCCAACAGGCTGAACAAAACCAACAACAGTAAGGCAAGAAACAGCAACGAGCCACCTAGAACAGTTCAGGTAGGCTGAGACTTTTTACTGCAAAGAACTAAAGGAGGCTGCTGCAAAACAATGCAGTCACATAAGAAGTACCATGCATTTTTGCAGTAAGGTATGAATCATGTCCCTGATGCAGTGAAACAGCATAACTCACAGCAGCTCTGTCCTTTGTGAGGAATTCATTCTTGACTGAAAGTCTTCTGAGCCTTTTGAAGAGAAGGCAGGCTTAGAAAAGGATCAAGTAATGGGATGGTGGGCTGGTGGCTGCAAGGAAGCCATCCCGGGAGTCAGCCTTTGCATCCTTGTGACAATGGTGCTCCGAACTCCCACCAGCTCTTTTGCTAAGTTGTGGTTTTCTAACCTGTCATCCAGAAAACAGGGAAAAGGCAACCCTGGGTGTCATGACCCTTTTCTTCTAAGGGCCAGTCACAATGTAGTTGACTGATGTAACTACAGGACTGTMATTGTAAGAATGCAGCCACTTCAGGGTTAGTTGCTTCATGAAGGGAATGAGAGGCTCACTGAGGAAGAGTCAGCTCATGCCTGACATGAGCTTCCCGTTGCCTGAGGTCTCCTCAAAGGCTGCGYGAGTCTGTCTCGTCCAAGAGTCTCTGAAAATATCACAAGAATGGAGTGGGCTGACATCCTGGAAGTCAAGGGTTAACCTTTTTTTGTCCAAACAATCAACCTGTCAAGGTGCAAAAGAGGAAATGATGATTTTCAGCCTTTTGTCTGCCTCTGTACTTGACACAGAGCTTGCTCCCCCATCTGAATCAGGCTGGCAGCCAACAACATCCTTTTTCAGACTGCACCCCGGGCACATCTGCTACATAGTGAACGTCATCAGGCTGTGCCTGCTGGTCCCTAGGCAGCCACTAACTCCCAGGCCAGAGTCTGATGTTTGAGGTCTGCCGCACCAAGATCCAAAAGATTGTCCTCAGGGTGGCTGCAGCCGCCTTTTTTCAGGAAATGTCCCCAGCTTCACTTTTAGAAACACCAGCAACGTTTGACTCCTTTATGGGAGAAAACATAGACACCTGTATCCCAGGTGACATCCACCTCGCACCAGCAGCAGTTTTTCCTTCGGCAAATGATAGACAGCACTTGAAGGAATGGTCCAATGCCGCCTGGAATCTGACGTATTTTGTTCAGGCTTGACTGTTTGAGGCACCTCCAGTGGTTACTTGACAATGAGGAAGAGGAAAACYAGTCCAAGTAAAAGAATGCTTTCACTCATCAGTTTCTCCTTGTTTCTGTTACAGAAGGCTTTAAACCAAGAAAGTGAATACTAAAATAGAGGTTACCCTGACAGTGGCTATAGCCAAAGGAAAAAGAACTGCTTACACAGGCACAATCCATGACCAAGGTAGATGTGAGGAGGACTGGGATACTGAGTGGGAGGAGCCTGTGTATCCTTTGGGCAGCTCCAGCAGACACAGCACGTGCAGGGAGGAGCTACCTGGTAGCATGGGAATTTTTCCCTACTCCAGGACTGGGAAGGTCATTGCAGAGAGCTACATGAAACCCACTGCCTCACCAAGTGTTTTCAGCTCAGCAATGAGAGGAGACACWCCTCCACTGAAGCCATGCTTTGCATCTCCACCCACAAGCACACAGTTCTCCTGGGAACTGGAGCACTGCAGAAGAGGAAAAACACCTCAAGGTGACCCCCGGTGCCAGAGAGATGTTACAAGAATGGGACTACAAAGGGAGTTACTGGAGAACTTTCCTGGGAGCCAAGCTTCCTCTAGCTCAGGTGCTACCAAGCTCTCTAGGCACCTTAAGGGGCACGTCAACTCAGAGAGAAAGCAAAATGTGGTGAAAGATAGTATTTTTCCAACGGTGTCTGAACAGCAARGAGCAACCCCAGAAGCCCAGGCACTTGTTCATCAAGGTGGCTGAGAACGTGGTGTCGGAAGCGTGACAGAAGGTGAAAGAGCTGGATCTGCTTGCCAGCGTTTCAAGGACAGCTCCCCTTATCATTAGTGAAAGGTAGGGCTGGAAGGCTAGAGCCTTCTGCACCTTTGCGTTCAAGATYTGTGAGAAGAAGCTGGTCTGGTAGCATGTCTGTCCTGTGCTGCTGGAGCGTGTCACCTAGAGCTTCTATGCCTTCTGAAACAAGGCTTCTTCCTGCTGGGTAATGCCAGAGCGGCTTCTGGAGGCTTAGGTCTTCCACGTAGCAGCTGTGGCTGTGGCATAAGGCTTCTGCAGTGCCTGCCAGTCTTTTCTTCCACCAGCCTCCTCCCCTTGCTCAAGTGGGCACTGGTGTAATACCAGTGGTGGCCATTCAACTGCCCTTCAGTGACAAGGCTTTAGAGAGGCCTCTGTCACAGCTGGGGTGGAGCTGCGAGTGTACTGGGCGTGGGGAGGGCAGGTGCCCTGCTAAAATGCMCGACCTGCCCCACTGCCTGCACCTGGCCCACACTGGCCCTGGGCTCTGCCCATGGCAGTGCTCACGGCCCCTTGCCCCAGCCTGGAGCAGCCCCTGCAAATGCTGTGGATGGTTGGGCACACAGCGCTGCCAAGGTGTGGAGCAAAACCCATGCAGACACTTGTGTCTCATCCCGGGCAGGAGAGGGAGGACACTGCCCAGCGCCTCCCAGAAATGCCGTGCTGGGGAATGGCACTGGGGGCGCTTCTGACTTTCCCAGCCCTTCGCTAGGCCCCACGGAGGCTGCAGGGGGCKGAGCTGCAAGCCAAGGAACTGCCGTCTTGTGCCCAGGGTTGCTGTGAGCTCCCCATGCCAGCCCAGGAGCTTTCTTGGCATGAGGCCGTTGCTCGGCAGGACTGCCACAGCTTCAAGTCTCTGTGGATGCATGTCACCTCACTGAAAAGTGCCTACCCTTGAGGAGCACTCCTGCGCTGCCTCTTTTGTCTCGCATGTCAAGGCCCCAGGACTTCAGCAGGACCATAGCTGGGCTGTGACACAACTCCATGGTCCCAGTGGGGCTGCACCCGGACTGCCAGCTGCTCAGGAGCCCCACGCCAGGAGTGCTTGGTACGTCATGGGACCATGACGCTGCCCAGCTCTGCGCCGAAAGGTTTGCTCTGGCTGTGCTGGCTGACATCAATATCCACCACCTACGGGCCCCTGACCTTGCCAGGGCAGCTCGCCAGGCCCCCATCCGCCTGCTGCCTCCATCGCTGGGGCCTGGCAAGCTGCACGGAGAATCTCTGCAGCCCGTAGCGCTGACCCCCGGGCTCCACACTGCTCGGCTGCCTCCATCGCCAGGCATGTGGCAGGGCTGCCCAGCACCAGGGACCACTGATGCTTGGGAAGGAGATGCAGGGGAGACTGCGGGGGGATGGGAGGGCTGCATGATGCCTCCGAAGGCAGGGCCCAAATCCACTGCAGGCCAGACCGYGCTCAGGCCCAAGTGCAGCCTTCTCTTTCTCCAGTTTTCTCCCACCCTGCAGGAGGGACTGCTGGTGGGAAGGAGGCTGCTGCAGGCAGGTCGAGCGCTGCCTGTGCTGCTCCATGCACCACCTGTCCCAGGCAGGGAGACGCAAAGAGGCCCGGGGCCCCGAGTGCACTGCTTCATGGCCTTCCCTGCAAATGCCTCCTTTTCTCTTGCAGGCTTTGGAGTTGAATGGCCTGGTTGGCCAAAGCACCCTGGAAGCAATGGAGTGGGAGAACTATAGCCGCAGTGGGCAGATAATGCCCCTGCAGCCAGCTGGCTGCCCAGGGACAGGTTGAACTTTGGATTTCTGAGAGCAGCGAGCGGGGCTCCTGCCAGAGGTGTCAGGGAGGTCTCCCAGGCATGGGCACGGGGACAAAGCCACTTAAACTGAAGGAGTGGAAAAATGCCTGGGAGTTTGCTGCTTTGGTGCATCTCCCTGGCTGTGGGCTCATTTCTACACAGGAGCCTCTGGCACTGTGCGACTGACAGTAGCTATTGTAGGAAAGTGTTAGGAAGTTGGGAAATGTGCTTTCTTTAATGAGATGCTCCCAACCCTTTCCTTTTCTGCTRAGACTTGGTAACTCCTAAAAGGGTGTGCATAGGAGACCTGAAGGATTTGGCCAAAGAGATAATCTGATAGCCAAGAGATGCTTTTGGTTTATGGTAACAGATAAGCCTCCCCCAGCCAATACTTACCAAACCAAGATACTTGGGGAAAAGCCGCCAGTAACCCTTACGCGAGCCCGTCACAGCTCTGCCATCTCAGGTGGGAGCTACAGATTCAGGAGCTTGACAGCCTCGTGGAGAGGCCCTCCTCAGAGAGGCCTGGGGACAAAGGGCACAGCTCTTAGAGCTGCAGCAGGCAAGGGTGGTGCTTTTTCAGGGCTTGTGTGTGCACAGTCTTCTGCAGTGCACAAAAAGGGACTGCTGGTGGGAAGGTGCCCGCTGTGGGTGGGCAATGGCCCTGCCTGCGCTCTGCACCACCTGGCCCGGGCAGGGGTAGCACAAGAGGCCCTGGGGCCAGAGTCTGCTGACGCTGTGACCTTCCCTGACAATGTCTCCTCTGTTTCAGGCTCTGGCCACCAATGGCCTGGCTGGCTGCAGCCAAGATGAAGCCATGGAGTGGCTGAGTTATGGTCAGGTATTTCCCCTGCTGCTGGCTGGTCAGGGAGAGGTGGGTCTTGGCCCTTCCTCTTCCCATTGCTCCTGGGCTGGTTTCTGAGAGCAGCCTGTGGCGATCATGTCAGGGAGCTCTGACAGGCACGAGCACAGGGGCAGAGCTGCACAGGGCGCAGGAGCGGCAAAGCCCTCGGCAGCTTGTTGCCTCAGCCCCTCTCCTTGGCTGTGGGCTCGGGTCGGCACGGGAAGCCTCTGGCAGTGCAGCAGTGGGAGCTGCTCTTGCAGTGAAGTGTCTGGGAGGTGGGGATAGGAAGGTGGCACTTCCGAAGGATACCCCTGGCCCCCAGGTGCTGCCCTATGTCTCAGTGACTGCCAGGGGTGGTGGTAGCRGGAATGGTTGCTGCGTCCAAGCACTTGGGGAGAAGAAGCCAGCAGCCCTAACAGGGGGCCATCATGGCTCTGCGCTCCCAGGTGGGTGCTAAGACCTCAGGAGCTTGCCAGCCTCTTGGAGACGAGCCGGTCTCACAGAGCCTGGTAGCAGCTGAGACAGCTGTTACAGCTACAGCAGGGAAGGTAGAGATATGTGCACAGACCCAGGGCCCTGATGTCTCCCAGACCTTCTCCCAGCGGCATGSAAGCAATTGCAGCAGCAGGCAAACCCAGGCAAACAACCATCGACACAGCCATTGCAGCCAAAGACAGGCAAAATCTTCAGAACAGTTCCTAGGAGAAACAGTTTGCAGGTTGTCTCTGAACAGTTTTCTGCAGTGTGCAAGAACGGACTGCTGGCGGCAGAAAGCCCCTTCCAGGCAGACAGCATTGCCTGTGCTCTGCACCACCTGCCTGCCACCAGGAAAGGACAAGTCGCCCTGGGGTCAGGGCGCGCTGCCTTTGTACCTTTCCCTGCAAATGCCGCCTCCTCTGTTTCAGACTCTGGGCACCAACAGGCAGGCTGGTGGGGACCAGCCTGAACATACGGATTGGCAGAGCTACAGCAGCAACCAGGTGAGTACTCCCCACGCAGCCAGCTGGATGGGGACTGATCAGGCCTTGGTCCTTCCTCTTCCTCCCAAGTATGGCAGCTGAGGAAGTCCTGGGAGAATAGGCCAGGAGGTGTTCTCAGCACATGGCGATGCCTTTTGCTGCAGATAAGCCATCGGCCTTCTCCTGCAAGCACTTCCTGGGCTGGAGCACTTGGGCACAAGCTCTCAGCAGAGCTTACGCGCRTGCATCACTGCTGGGACCTCATGGCTGGGCAAAAAGGCCGCCGTCACTTGGAGCTGCTCCTGGAGGGGAGCTGGCCACTCAAGAGGATTGGAGGGCAAGGGGCACAGCTCCCACAGCTGGAGAGCTGAAGGCAGTGGAAGATGCTGGTGACAAGGGCCCTGCCACCTGCCAGACTCTCTCCCAGCTGCACCGCAGACACCTCAGGACCAAGCCTTCCCGAGGCTCCGACTAGCCAGTGAGAGGCACAACCTGGCCCTTTCCCTGCCTGCTTGCCCACAGAGCTCTGCAGCTCTGAAAGGGATGGGCTGCTGGGAGGGACCCTGCTGTGGGCAGGCAATTGCCCTGCCTGCGCTGTGCACCCCCTGCCCCGGGCAGGGGCAGGACCACACGCCCCAGGGCCAGAGTCCACAGGCGTTGTGACCTCCCCTGACAATGTCTCCTTTCCTCTTTCAGGCTCTGGGGACCGACGGCCTGGCAGGCTGCAGCCACCCACAGCCCATGGAGTGGCAGAGCTATGGCTGCAGCGGCCAGGTATTCCCCGTGCTGCCGGCTGGATGGGGACAGATGTGGGCTTGGCCCTTCCCGCGCCTCTTGCTCCTGGGCTGCTTTTGGAGAGCAGCCTGTGGGGATGGTGGCAGAGGCGGCAGGGAGCTCTGCCAGGCCATGGGCGCTGGGGCAGAGCTGCACAGGGCGCAGGAGCGGCAAAGCCCTCGGCAGCTTGCTGCCTCAGCCCCTCGCCCTGCCTGTGTGCTCGGGTCGGCACGGGAAGCCTCTGGCAGTGCAGCACTGAGAGCYGCTCTTGCAGCAAAGAGCCTGGCACRTGGGCAAAGAGGCTCTCCTGATGCTGGGGAGCCCCCAACACATTGCTTTTGCCTAACGATGCCTCCTTTTCTCTTACAGGCCAAGAGATCCTTCACCCTGGCTGCTGCTAGGAAGGGCTGGCCTTCCCGATGCCTCCACCATTAGCTTTTCCCTTTGGTTATATAGGTGTTTAGTTAAGATTATATTGTTGTTCCTTTTTTTTTTAATATATATTTATGTGTTGTTCTTTAAGCGTTATGTGTAGTTTTTACACGAGCTGCAGTCACAGAAAGCACACAGACTGCAGCTTTGCTGGGGGAGCTTTGCTACACAGCCCCATGATTCCAAGTATCACGTGCAGGTTAGGTGCCAAAGCAAGGTGTCTGTAGGACTCCCCTTGAACTGTGGGTCTGGGGATGCGCGAGGGGGAGAGATCGACAGGCCCTATCCCCAGGCGTACATCGGAAGCTTTCATGACGGCTCCAACAACATTTACCCTCAGTGCACAAGCCTCTTCCAAGGGAAGCTGCTGGCCCCAAAGGACGTACAGCCTTGAAATGCAAAGCCGAGCTCTCAGAGACTCTTGCTGAATACGTGGCTCGGCGTGGGCTCGGGAACTCTTTGGGAAGGCATCACGGGGTGTAGGGGGGCACAGTTTCCCAGGAGGGAGCTGGTGAAGAAATTGCTGCCAGGAATCACTGGCATGCTGGAGACCACGATGGCAGGTGGTACGTCCCTGTGCAGCCACTGGGGCCTGGATCCAAGTCCCCAAGGGAGGTCCTCCCCACTCCTTAGTGGCTGTGGGGTTTTGTGTGTTGGGACCCATTTGCTCTGCTGGAATTGTGGGACACTCATGCGCTAGGGCTGCTAGCCAGGCTTTCCCGTTACTTGCAGCCCTCTGGTTTCACTCTGCCAACATGATCATCAGTGGTAGGCGAGGGAGCGAGCAAACTCTGCTCCCCTTGGCCTGTTCAGCCCCTGGTGCATCAGTACAACTTGCCACATTTGGTGTCTACCTTTGTGGTTGTGCTCACAGCCATTACCATAATCGGTTTACAGTGTATTCATAGAATTGGTAAGGTGGGAAGGGACCTCTGGAGATCATCTAGTCCAACCCGCCTGCTCACACACAGTCAGATAGAGTAGGTTGCTCTGGGCCATGTCCTGCTAGGTTTTGATTTTTCTCCATGGATGGAGACACCACACTGTCTCTCTCTCTGGTCAGTCTATCAGTGCTCCCTGACACCCAGATTTTGGGATAATGTGTGGTTCCTCCCCACAGATGTGTTTGTCATACCCTGAGTTTACCAACACAAGAGCTGTAAAACTGAGTGCTTGTCATGTCCATGCCAAATCACCATCAAATGCACTTTGTAGTGCCCTTTGATTTTCAGTTGTGACTTTGCTGTCTGGTTGTGTTCACACAGTCAGTAAAGGCTGAAAAGCTTGTTTGAGCAGCTCTCGATTGGTCACTTCCTGTCCTTTTGCCAGCACCGTTGGTGTTGTGTTTCCAGTGTTTCTTGTTGCTTGGCTTTTTTGTATTTCTTGCTTCCTTGGAGCATTCATCCCAATGGAAGCTTTTAGGCAGTTGACTGAAAGCCTTGCTATGCTGTTCTGTCAGCAGAGGGGTCCTTCTTTGGGAGTGTCAGAAATCCCCCATTACTCTTCTGCCCATCTGAACCCCAATATTTATTACCATGAGCTCCACAGCTCAACTACACGTGGTCTAAAAACAACTTCATTACCTGCACACAGCTAGGGAATACACAGCTTGTCAACCCACTGTGCTAATGTCAAGCTGAGACCCTTTTACCTGCTCACTTTTTATCAGCATCACTTCCCAACAACTTACTTCCCAGCCCTATGGGCCCAAGGAAAAACCAAAGGGCCAGGATACAAGTCCAGCCATCTCTTCTCAGCAGTGCCGCTTTATCTCTAAATAGCTGTGTAGCTGTAGCTTGGGACCATTTATCTTCTTTAGCTGAGTTTTTCCCCAGACACTTGCTGGTGAGTCCTTTCCTTAACCCTTTCTGAAAGAGCAACAGCAGAGAGCAGTACTTAAAGTAAGGCTCAGGTGTTGAAAGATTCTTAGTAAAGGGAGGCACCAGTAGAACTGGACCTTCAAAAGATCTGCTTTGTTCTTTTTAGATATGTCTCCTCTCCTCTCGTGAACACCCTTTGATAGCCCAGAGCTTCCCAGTCCACAGGTGAAAATGCACTGTGGAGCCCTTCCCTCAGGTGGGCTGGTTGAAGAGAAACTCCTGCTCTGCTGCCTTGCAAGTTAGGCATAAAGTCCTGTCCAGATGTTGGAGGAGTTACTGATGACTGTCATGATGAAATGTAAATCACAAGAGCAGCAAAGACTACCGGGATGTAAAAGCAGTGCTTGGAAATAAACTCTTTATTCTCTGTGGGGTGACCATTTTCTGCATTTTTCTTGCTGACTGTTAGTTCTCAGCACTGGTATCAGAAGAAGAACTGGAGCCTGGAGCCATACATCTCCTCAGGACACCCTCCACCAGCCTCCCAGCTAATGCCATCTCTCCTGACTCCCATTGCTCTGGCTTGCTTGGCATAAGCTTTACATGCATGGGTCTCCACCGCGCTCCTCTCTGAGAAGGGGGCTTTGGAGCTGGTGCAGGTGTTAGTTGCCTGGAAAACTGCTAGCCCATGGAGGGGAAGGCATCTTGCATGCTCCCTGGCGGTGGTTTAGGTAGGGTTTCCTGTATGGGAGTATAAAGTCTTGATGTGTGTGCCAAAGGATAATACAAGGGCTTCTGAATGTCTTCTGCTGGGCTCTGAGCATCTTGCTCAGAGTCTCGGAGAACAGACAGGACAAGATTACGTGACAGTTCCTCTTCAAGTGGTGCTTCTGCCTCTGAAGGCATGACCATTCCAGGAAGGCTGATAGGTGAGAGATTTGTTCTTAGTTGACTTTCCTCTAATTTTCTAGCAGGAATTTTCATTCCTCCTGGCATTTGAAAGTACTGTTCCAGATAGCTCTCATCCTCATCTCTTGGGCTGGGCTGGTTTGCAATCTGCTTTCCACAATTCACTCCTAAATCCATAGAAGTCTGATGTTGACCACACTGATCTAATAATGACTCCACTAGCCCACTCTCCACACTACTTTCTTCTGAACTGTCCTTTGGAAGCATTTCTTTGTCTAACTTCTTCTTCTGCTTCTTCAGAGTTTCAAGAACATCATGGACAACAATTTTAGCATACACTTTTAATTCTGAATGGAGTTGCTGAACTTTGGAAATTGCATTTTGGATGCTACCSCTTGCAAGCATGTGACTCTCTTGTGATACAGCAGCAACATTGTGGAATGCTCCTAACATAGCTGTCTTTCTTTTCTTCATTGTCTCTGGTGCCCAATGTTCAGATGCTCTGGATGATTCTTCTACTTCTTTCGTTACCTGGGTTGAGAAAGGTGTCCAAGATGGCTGCGACTGTCTCTTAGAAATAGTCTTAACAGGCAGCTTCAGGATTTCAGAAAATTTACAGTGGAAGTACTGTTCAAATTGAGAAGCTACAAATGATTGCAGGGTAGATCCAACCTGCTCAACAACATCTTTGGCAGTTTTGTCAAGAGAAGCCAGATGAGCTGTTCCATCAAAGCCTGGTAGTTCAGCTTGCCTCACTCTGCTTTTTCCCATTTTGCCAGCTCGCATGGCTCCTCTGGCTATGAGGTGCTCCCTCCACCTAGCTGACAGCCTGGGATCAGAGGTATCTGTTGTGCTGCATACCAAATGCTTCCCAAAGGAATCTATAATGGTTGCTACAATTTCTGAGGCTGCCACTCCAATTTCCTGCTGGAGATCTGGAGCAGATGTCTCAGAAGACTTTGCTTTTCTAGCACTACCAAAGAATCTTCCACCAATCGCCAGGGGAGCCGTCCTTAAAACGCAGACCAATGGATCCATATCTTTCACTCTCTCTAGCACTTCCTCGACCACACTCTCAGCCACCTCTTCTAGCTCCTGGGCTTCTGTCAGTGTTGTCCATAATAGCCTAGTCTGGACTTTATTATGCAGTTCTTCATCTAAAGACTTCTGTAACAGAAACCAGGAGGAACTGATGAGTGAATATGCTCCTTGACTTTTGTTGATTTTCCCCTCCCTCCTCATAAACTGCTCACTAAATGGGTTTCAAGCAGTCAGGCTTGAAAAAATGTAGTCTCAAATGAGAAACAGCCTGAGTCCAAGCAGAAAGAGGCCATTCCTTAGAGAGGTGTCTGGGATTTGTCAAAGGAAAAGCTGTTGCTTGTGGGACACCATCTGAGATGCAGATGTTAGAAGTCTCATGCAGCTAAAAAACAAACATTTTGGCATTTCTAAAAATCACTCAGATTAGATTTTCTAAAGCAAGAGGCACTGCAGCCACCCTGGCTCTCAGTATATGAAAAGATGAATCAGGCCTTGAACTGGGAGTTAATGGCCCCCTGGGGACTGTTGACCATGGCCAGAGTACATTCACTAGGGAACAGTGGGCCACCTCAACAGCTGCCAATTCCAAATGACTCATTCTCTACACCTGAGGGAAGCGAGGAACAAAAAGGATAGAGGAGATGAAGAAAGTTGATTTATTGTACAGAACTCAGGTCTCTTCTGCCATGGATACTGTCTGCTCTCAGGACACTTCTGCCTTTCTTCTCAGGTTCATTTGCAGCTCTGCCAGCACTGATGTAGGCTGCCATCCTCATGTAAAGTGGGGAATGAGTTACAAGTCATCTACAGACCCAGGCAATGACCTGAAGTTGTCYTCCCCCATCATTCACTCTTTCATACCTTGACAGGTTGACTTTCATGACAAAAGAAGGGTAATTCTTGACTTCAGGGATGTCACCCCACAGTTTTCTTTAATGCCTTCTGAGAGGCTGTTCCAAGGGATAGACCCAGGTAGCATTTATTGAGCCCCACTAACGAGAATTGGGCTCTTCTCTAAGCTAGTCTTTGAGCTTCTGCAGGAAGAAACTAAACTGTGAATGGCTACGTGTTCACAAAAGTGAGAGGCCAGTGGTTGCACCAGTCAATTAGCTGGGCTTATGTTCTCAGACACTTGGGTGCTTTGAGAATAAAGCCCTCCTACCAGGAAGCTAGAGGAGTGAAGTAAGTGGCTGGGAGGGAGTGACAGTGAGGCAGGAAAGGCTCAGGATAAAGAGAAGAAAGTCATCTGAACTCTATCAATGGGTACCCCTAAACCATGTCAGAACATGACAGCTGCTGTTTTCTGAAATGTAGGGGAATGCTGATGTCATACCTGCAAAAATCTTCTGCTCTCTTTCAGGTCGGAGTCATCGACTTCTTCGGAGGATCCTGAAGAAAGGGATGTTCTTGTCTCAGGACAAGGAGATAGCTGTCTAGAAGAGTCCTCCGTACTGCTTTCTGCAAGAAGAAACAGCCAGTCATTATTGAGTAACTTCCAAGCATTTTGTTCTATCTTGGCAAGAGGGTATGGAAAGCTAAACGAGACATCACCCCTTGGCTAGAAAGACTTCTTGTTGTGATTATGACTAATGCTCATCACTTGCTTAGAGACATTATCCTTTGGAAACTTTATCTGCTGTTTAATCTTGTCCTCAACTCTGGTCAGTGCACAGGCTTCAACCCTCCCCATTTCTTCCCCTCGGGTGCTGCGACAGGGGCCAGCAAAGTAGCCATGGCTCTGCTAGACTACAGCTCTTCTCTTGGRGTCTCCTATAAAAGATTTTTGAACTAGAGGAAAAGTGAGGTTTGAGAAGGAAGGAGAGCAGTGCCTGCAGTTCTGGAAGGGAAGACAGAGGCTTAGGGCACTGTAGTCCAGACTTGTATATACCTTGGTTTTCAGTGTCTGGGTCTTCCTGCGATAGCTCACTCAGGCTGTCTTCAGGACTCTGAAGTTCCTGACAAGAAGGCTCCTGGGAGCTTAGCAGCTTGCTGCTGGATAGAGTTTCTTCTTCCTACAAGAGTTAAGAAATGCATTAAAGAATAAGATTCATGACACAAAAAGAACAGGCAGGAATTGTGATTCAGTCCCCAAATTTCAGGTTTAGGACAGGGTACACACTGGCACAGCTAGCTCTGACACAAGCTGAAGGCTTTCCTGGAGACTGGGCTCAGCAGGAGGTGGAAATAGGTACCTCACAGGTCAGGAAGGCCAGACCTCTCTAACGGTTCAATATAGAGACTGCTAGGCTGGGAGGATCACTCTCTAGTTCATTAGGAGATTTCTCAGGAGATGCTCTGACAATCCACCATGCATCACAAGTCAAGAGAGGCTGCATGTGTTGCAGCAGCCTCCCAGGAGTTTTGAGCAGCAACATGCTGCCATAAAGGAGAGATGGCCACCACATCCCCTCAGCTCCTACTCACAGGTCTCCCTTTGACAGCTGTCTGAGCAGCATCTTTTTCTTGAGATGTGGTGCTTTGGCATGTGGCAGTAGCCATGACCTCCAAGTTCTCCTGGGACACCACTGAAGCACGCAGAGGTCTTCTGTTCTTCTTCCCATCAGCTGAAGACTGACTGGTCTGTTCAGCTCGTATAGGAGAGAGTAAGTAAAACTCCCATTTGTGAATGTTCTTCATGGCAAAGTATGTAGACCATAGGGCTAAGTAAGAGTTTCCTGCTCTGAGTGCAGGAATGGAAGAGCCCATGAACAATGTTCAGAAGAGTGTCTGCCTGAATGAACACTTCACAAAAGATAGAGCTGCTGTGAGCTATGTGGATTTTTGTCACTAGCAAGCACGAGGCATGTGTTTCACAGCTGACAGCAAACACACTAAGTGCAATAGCATGCATGTGTGTAAATCATGATTGTGTAAATCTGCATATAGTGTGTAACTTGTGATACTATAATGCATTCATTTCTAATGTAGTGGCTGAGCTTACCTGAGCTGTTCTGGGTGCCTGAGCRTCTCTTTTTTCCCAGCTCCCGCTGTTCTCGCTCAGCCTGGTGGAGGAGGTGTTTCTCTTCTTTAAGAGCCTCAAGCTTCTCCATCCTCTGTGCAATCATGGCAAGAAACCTTTAAAGACAAATGGAGATGGCTGAAACACAGCACCTGAAGCTTCCTTGCCCAGGCCACTCTGCTCAGCCACTGCTATCATCCTGCTCTGAGGTTCTTGGCTCAAGTGCCCCAAATAGTTACCAGCTAGCTTTGCCAGGCTCCACTCTAGGCACAATCAGTATCTGCTCACGCAGAACAGATGGTGTTCACTGGAACACAAGGCTCCAGCTAGCACCTTGCTGAAGGGCCATGAGCCTGCTCCTAGTGCAAGTCTGCCTTGTCCTGTCTCTTACCTGGCCCTTACGTCCTGCTTTGCAGCTCTCAAACTCTCTCGTTGCTCCCACAGCAGCCACTCTCGCAGGTGAGAAATGTCCATCCCTTGCGGCAGTTCAGGGACATTCTTTAATTTTGCCAGTTGTTCTCGAAGCATTTTCTGAAAGTTGACACCAGGTTTTAGCTCCCCTTTGCCACGACATGCTGTCACGCACCAGCTTCATGCTGGCCCAGCACTTTGCTTCAGCTGCACATCCGGAGGAGGAGAAGGGCTTCTCTCAGTGCTCCTGGTGGGCACTCAGGGATAACTTTCTGGCCCAACCATAGCCCCACATCCTGCACTAGCTCAGCTCAGATCCACACAATCATTTCCGTGCCCCAAGGCCTGGCCTGCCAGCACAGCCCTCCCATCTTCTTCGGGTCAGGCCATGCTGAGAGAAAACAAGTGAAGCCCCAACCCTCTGCACGTGCGAAGTGCCTGTGAACCCCGAGTGTTACGTACTTGTTCTCGACAGTACATTTTGCCAGCCTCTATCCTGAGCATTGTCAGATACTGTCTGTATTCATTGAACTGCCGCAGAGTGCAAACCACCTATGATGAGAAAACACCAAGGCTTATCCTGCTAATTACACAGCCTGCCTTCCCAGAAACAGCACCATCCCAGCAGGAGAGGCTCCCTGCACAGCCTGCCCTGCCCAGCAGCCGGGCGCTTGGCTCCCACCCACCCAGCGTGGAGCAGTGCTCCTCGTTCGGTCGCCAGCCCGCACACTCACTGCTCCGCCGGGTGGCACAGCCTTGGAAGAGCAGGCGTGGGAATTCCTGGGCCGAGCGGGCTTTGGGCTCCTTCTGCCCCCAGGGCAATCAGCACAGCAGCCCTGCGCCCTCCACTCACAGGAGGGGGCTGCAGCAAGCACGCTGGGAACTCTGCCTGATAGAAACTGTTTTTCTCATCACCCTGATAACCAACATACTTTGCCATCATTGGTGATGTAACCTCCTTTCTTCAGTCTCCGGAGGTTGTCTTTGCGGTTGTAGTACTCCCGCAAATGTGGGTCATGCAGACTGTTGTACTCATTGCTCAATAAGCGGCAGTGTGGATCTCCCAAAGCAAAATAACCAGACGGCTGGTGAAGCTGTAAAATGTACGATCCACAGCATGAGCAGGGTAGAAGGGATCAGGAAAGAGATGAAGACACTTCAGAGCTTTGTCAGTCCTTAAGGTAGCTTTTTCAGACCTCTATGGTTTAGGGTCATTCCTGGCTCAGCACTTAGCTCAGCTCTGAATTTTACCCAAAGGAAAGATTTCTCTACTTGAGAGACTCTTCAGCTGACAAAAAGCCTGGGGCTTACAGTCTTGGGGTTGTCTACTGTTACTGTATGAAAGTAAGGAGCTATTTACAGGGCCATTTGAAAAGAAGTCCCATTTCTCCACTAAAATTTACTTGTCCTTTTCTGCATCCAGTGTTGCAGTTCTAAGGAGCTCGTCAGAAAGTTTGTATCTACCCATGGTTTCTTTCCTTTGGAAATTCACTGTTTTGCAAAATGTGTTTTGCAAAATGACATTGTTATCAGGACAGCCACGAAACTGTATTTGTAAAAATAGAAAGTGACTTTGAATACCTGATACTAAAAGTCTTTCCCATCCTTCTGAAGTCATAAAAAATACCACAGACTGACTGCAGGGCCAGAGTGTGGTGGGGACAAGACAAGAGAACTCCCCCTCCCCCAGGCAAAAGAGGCATCCAAACCAAACAGAAAGAAATGCAAGAAATTTCCACATCAACAATTTCTATCCTGTTTCAAAGTGAGCAAATCTCTAATCCACTGTAAAGGTCTCCTCRGGGTTAGGCAGTCCTAAGGAGGGCCTTGGCTAACTTTGCCTCCCGATCTGCTGGAAACAATGTATTGAAGACTGGAAGAAAAAAGATACTTTATAAATTTCCCTAGCAGAGAGGCCATGGCATTGGCGTATACACAAAGAAATAAAGCAGTTTTTACTCTCCCTGATGATGATGATAATGGTGACCCCTCCCATTTCTTCTCTAGGCCACCCAGTGTATCTGGGCAAGCAGCTGATGAAAAAAGAAGGCACTTTTCCTGCTCTTTTCTACTGTTTTTACCTTTTCCCCCAGCTTGGTCCGGTAGAAGACAGGGTTGGAGCCAGGCAGCAAGGGGATTTTGACGCCGAGTGGGATGTCCAGCAGTTCAGTACACCCTACTACAATGTGCTGTCTTCTGCGTCCAGGCTAGAAAGACAGAGACATTCATGGGTAATCAGGCCATGATCTCAAGAGCCTTCTTGCACAGCACTTATCAGAAATGCTCTTTGAAAACTCCAGACAGGGAGAGCTTAAAGACTGGCCCATTCAAAAGCAGCTCTGTGCTTCATCATCTCCTTCCTTATAACTCCAATCCCTGAAAACCAAACTTAACCTCCTTTCACACCACCCCTCCCACTTGCTGAGCTGGAACACAGGTTGGCAGAGAGACAGGACACCCTGAGGGCCTGCACCGGCCTCACCCTATGTCTACCACTGTCACTTCCCTCCATACTGCCACATGCCCCAGAGCAGCCCCACATAGCTGCTAGCTCCCAAGCTGAGCTCTCTCCGCCCRCCTGCTACACACCTTGCCTCTCTTCTCCTTTGTGCTCAGCAGTCCATCTATATCTCGGATGCCAGCAGTGAGATAGTGCTCCATGGCTCCTTTCAAGAGCTCTCCTGGGGCTGTGACCCTCCACTGGTACGTCTTGCTYCAGCAGCACCCAGCTCTGGTCGCCCGGGCTGGTCTCCCAGCGAGCGGCACTACCGGAACGATTGAGCATTGTTGCATTGCTGCTTTCCCGTGCCACCACCCTGCTGCTGCCGGGCCACCCCGGGGCCCGCCTCCAGCCCTGGCCTGCCCTCGGCTTGCAGGAGAGTTCAACACCAAGAACAACTGAACCTTGGCAAGTCTATGCCAGGGCTGAGCTCTTGGCCTTTCCTAAGCACCAACCACAGTACCTAAGCCTGTAAATCAGTAGTCAGAGATATGTCCAGGGAGAGCTGCAGACCAGGACACTGCTCTGCTCAGTCCATGCTGAACCACGTGTCCCCCTGTTCATAGTGCTCTTTTCCTGTGGAGGATTAGCAAGGTCAAGGCAGGGCCCCAGGGTTCACCAAAAGGCACGCAGGCCCTGGAACGCACCGAAAGGCACATGGTGACATCTAGGTGCCCCAAAGGCACATCGGGCTCTGGATGCCATTGAAAGATGAGGAGAGATCTTATAGGGGAAAAGTCATGATGATAAATGCAAGTCTTTGGGGATCATGAAAAGGTGAAGAGATGGCTTTGTGGGCCATGAAAAGGCACACAAAAGGCTCTGTGCTGTCCCCAAAGGCAAACCAGCAGGTCCTGAGGGGACCAGAGGCCAAGCAGAGGGCTCTGGGGTGCAGTGAGGCCACATGTACCAGATTCATGTGGCTCTAGGGACCTGAGCTTTCACTGCTCTGGCAGTGCTGCTCTCTCCAGAGACACCTCCAGAAGGTCTCTCTGAGCTGGGGTTTTTTCTTTTGAGCAGGGAGTAGCCGTGAAGCTATCTCTTGGCAATGCTCCGAATGTGCTGGAGGTCAGGCTCACAGGTCACACTCCCTTCATGCCAAGGTGGCATGAAGTCAGCACGGTGCTCACTGCCGCCCTGCCTGCCTGCGGCTGGCTGAGCAACGGCTTTGAGAAGCACCCATCGTGCGGAGGCGGGGTGCTGGCCAACGGGCAGCTCTGGCAAAGCGGCCGTGTGCACGTGCCAGCAGGACTCCTGCAGCAAGGCAGCGGGTGGGAACGGCAGCCGGAGCCGTTGCCTTCCAGAGTCCTCCCCGGGACGGAGCAAGAGGCACGGGAGCAGCAGCGCTGGGGGTCACGGGGCAGCTCCAGCCGGCTGGGCTGCGCGGAGAGCTCGCCCCCAGCTCCCGCAGCAGGGCAC